>NC_067476.1:43894915-44049915 GCF_947179515.1 Apodemus sylvaticus | reverse complement strand
TAAACAATTACATCAGCAGAAAAGTCTGGGTTACAATTTATGGTCCCTGTTTGCTGGGTAGAACATTTTGAAAGAAGGATTTTTTTTTTTATCATTTCAAGTTGAAAGAACAATTATTAAAATACAAAACACCTCATAGAGCACTATTGTAATAATATTTCCGTTTTCATTTTATAAACTGCCTTATAAATATAAAGTAGTAAATGCACATAATTGACAGATCAGTTATCATGAACCTTAGAAAATCATTTGTACTAACTAAAGCTAGTTTTATTTGTAAAACCAAGCTAGTTCTATTTTACAAATAGAGATTCTAGTGTACACTAAACAACTGACTTTAAATTGTGCTTACATTAAAATGACAGGTGTTCATTTTAAGGCAGGGAGATTGAAGTTAACAGTCAAAATGACAAAATTGTCTTTCCTAGGCACTGTAACTAAAAGATTATAAGCTCTTCCAGGAAGTGACATTTATATAACCACCCAGTGCCAGGTTCTTTTCTAACCAAAGCCAGCGAATCTCAATAGACAGGTGTTGCCTGCATTTGTAAAGCTGGATGATTTTAAATTGTAGCTTTTTTTTTTTATTTTCTACAAAACATAGTCCTTCTCTGATATATGATTTTAGATGATGATGTTATCGGTTCTAAATAAAAAAGAAATAAAAATTTTATATTTATTTATCATATTAGTCTAGTATCTTAATTTTAGTGAAACTAAACTCATAAAACAATATGTTCTCTGTCTCCAGTAGAGCAGTACAGTGAGACCGTTGAAACAATAACTTAGTGAATAATAGGTAATGAGCCATGCTTTAATATACAGATATACTACAAGACACATAGTAAGTGTGGGGTTAACAACTATAGGAGATTGAGTATATTTGAGTATAGATTAATGTTAAAGTACTGCTGTCAGCACATACAAATAAATAGATGATAGGTAGATAGATAGATAGGTAGGTAGATAGAAATATAAAACAAAGAAGGGGGATCAAAGGAGGAAGGAATTAGATAATAAATTTGAAATCTTATTTTAAAAGCATGACTTTCTTTTTCAACCTAAAGTATACTAAATAACGAAAGATTCTGAGACAAAGACTGAATCACAGCTCCCCACAGACATGTATATGAGCAGGCGAGTATGTTATTCCACAGTGACAGTCAAAAGATCCATCATGACCTTTTCTACTCATTATTAAAGACTTGTTAGAGTGTTAATTTGTCTTGATGAACCTTTTTCCACAGTCCTTTTGCCCAAGAGAAAACAGAAACTCACGATTCTTAATAATATATCAAAAATACTAAAAGCAGTAAATGGTGAAGTAAGAATTTTAAGTGGCTCAAAGACCATACAAGCTCTTCATGCTATACTACAGTATCCAAAGTTCATATGACCCAATATACGTGCCATAACAATCCAAAATATAGAGCACTGCTAGGGATTATTTAGAAATGATAATTGCTGCTTAAGATTTAAAACATAGGTTCTCAATCTCCTTAAAGCTTCAACCCTTTAATATAATATCTCATGTTGTGGTGACCCCCAATCATAAAATTATTTTATTTTCCACATCATAATTGTAATTTTACTACTGTCATGAATCTCAATTGAAATATCATTGTTCTTAGGTGACCCTTGTGAAAGGGTCATTCAACCCCCAAAAGGATTCCTGTCCCTTAGGTTGAAAATGGCTGGGTTATGATGTAACATTATATGAACTTCTAGAATGTTCTTGATTTCTGTTTTAACCTGACCAATTGCTACTCTTGGTTGAATTCTACAATGAAAGATTTTCTCTCTTCTTAGTGGCAATATTTTTTTACTTTTATATAATATAGGTCCTAAGCCAAATTTGTTTAGAACTATCCACTACCCTTTAACATATGGCTTAGGTATGCCATTATTTGCTAGTATAGTAGAAAAATAGAGAAATTTTTCACAGATGCTCAAAAGAAGTTCCCGTTTCAGATCTCCTTCTCATCTTCAACTTTCAGAATCTCATGCTTTCTTTTATATGAAATCCCACAGGTGGTAAAAATGCTGATTTAGGGACACATCTCTGCCTTCAAACAAACTTACTTTTTGAGGACTTGTGTCTGAGAGATTTTTTTTCCATTTCCTATCGTATGTATTGCAGGTAAATTGAAGGCATTTTATTCAGAAACCAAATAGATGCATTCCAATTAAATGACATGTTTGACAACATTGGAGGGCCACTTGTGTCTGGCTGTCGTCCTTTTGGCAGTGGAAGGAATTAGTAAAGTTCAAAGAGTACGTAATTACTGTCTGAAATGGGCAGTAAAGCAGCACAGTTGGAACTGTTTCTGAAACAGAATTAAAAACAAAATCAAGAAAAGCACCCTCCCCCAAATGGAAAAATTGCATCAAGCAATTCAAGTATTCCAGGTTTAAAAAAAAAAAAAAAAAAAAACCAACACTGCAAGGACTAACTTGATCCATCACTAATCAATATGCAAGAATAAGAATCAACAACAACCAAAGAACATACATGGAGAAACCCAAGGCTTCTATGTGGCAGAGGATGGTGACCTTGTTGGACATCAGTGGAAGGAGCAGTCCTTGGGCCTGAGGGTGTTTGATGCCTCAGTGTAGGGGAATGCCAGGGCAGGGGTAGTGGAGGTTGGATAGCTCAGGTGAGGAAGGGGAGACCTGGAAAGGGGAGATATTTGAAATGTAAATAAGGAAAATATCCAGTTTTAAAAAGAAAAGAATCAACTCTTCTTAGCCGCAAGCTACCTCCTCGAAAATAATATCTTTTCCACGTTCCCTACCTCTTCAGAATTTTTTAATCTTTCCTATTAGTATTTCAAATAAAAGAAGTAAAAATTCATATTGTGAAACAATTCTCCTGAAGATAATTAAAAAGTAAACATCCTCCATTGCCTTTTAAAAGACATCTTAAAGTTCACGGGGTAAAGGTTATTTGGAGAGTCACGTCAGGCCCAAAGGCGGGCAGGCTCCTTTCTGAATTACCGATCAACGTGCTAGATATTCCCTATGTCCTCTCCACAGAGCGCTGTTTTATATTAGCTCATCATCTGCCTATGCTTTTTGTAAACTAAAACCTACTTCCTTTACTTCTCAAGACAAATGTTTGCTTAGTGTGTACAAATGTGTGCTAACTGTGGTCCCTCAGATATTCATTAGTATTTAGAGTTTACACTTAAGCAGGACAATGGTCTTGTAAACGAAAATGACCAGTAGCCAAAGGGAACATATAATTGTTTGTAATTAAACAAAAGTGTTGCTGAGTTAATCAAATTCACACGTTAATATGCTTTAAGACACTGCTGTCTTGTCAAAATGAAGACTTTTAGTTTTAGGCTCTTTGGGATTTTTGTTTGTTTGTTTGTTTGTTTTAATTGGTAATGACAACTAAGCAAATTATGCCACTGAGACTCTTTAGCTCACTTAAGTATACAATACATAAGACAAGTATGCTTTGATCAAACTTTCAGTGGAGCAGCCTTTTAACTTTCCCCATAGCCCAATGAACAGCTTGTTACAGGCTCTAGTCTATTTACAGCCTTTGCTCTGAGCTGCCCAGCCCTGTTTTGCTGTTCGTTTTGAATTACAGTCCAAACAGACTAAAACATCATATCTACCCTCCTGTTGACAACTGATTTGGTATAAGAGTTTTACAATAATTTTACTTTATTATTTTTTCCTTTGCATAAAGGTGAGTCTAAACAAAAATACTCCTTAGGATGGATGGCGTGTCCAGATAATGGACTACTGTGTGTAGCAAAGCAGATGTCTAGAACCCTTAGAACATTGTCTGATGTGAGTTGGATTACCTCCTAGTTTTTCTAAGCCCCAGAGACCTAATTTTTCTTCCTTTTCTTTGAAAAAGAAAAAAAAAATAAGAAGGCCCAATGATAAGAGAATCTAAAGTTATGTCAAACAAATTATGTTTTAGTTATTAGTGGCTAGTTTGTAAATATCAAAGCTCCACTCATTGTATGCCGGGAGCTACATTTGCATGCTGATGAAATGCAAGTGGAGAGCGGTGAACTGCAGGGTTATCTACAGTGCAGCACTGGGAGCCCGGAATCAGACAGTTGGGCATCTGACCGACTCAAGAGTCCAAGCTGCAGACCTCTCCTATTCACTTTCTTTACAACAATTAAAATATGCAAAGTGATAATTTTCCTTAAGTAGCCTTAAATGTGCGATCTATTTAAATGTGAAGAAAATTGCCTGAAGCTTCTGGTGTGAGGGACAAAAAAGAATAAATTATGCAAATAGCAGAAAAGGACTCTACCACTTGAACGCCTAATTTTCCTGTAATAAGCATACTGTTTCATTTAATTTTTTGCCTCTTATTAAAAGTGACAGTTCTTTTGCACTGTCTGATGGTTCTATCTGACACAAGCTAGGGAAATGACTGCTAGACTAAATGCTAAAGCATTTTGGTAGCTTTTTTAGATGATGGTTACATTCACAAAGTAATTATGCACTGAAGAGTAGAGAAATAAGGTTTAATTACACAGTAATCGCTTCTGATGGACACGGCAGAAGTGTGAACACCGCCAGACTGCAATCCATCAATGACAAACCCCTGGCCACTTTTAATTCCTCCTCATTTGCATCATAACCTCCGCACCAAGTTGCACAAATGCTGTTAAATGTTAATAGGAGCTGTCTCTCCACTCAAAATGAATGCTTAAGCTGTTTCATTTTTTTTTCTCCTCCACCTCAGACCTTCAAAACCAGCTCCTCTCTGAGAGCAGGCATTAAGCACAGAGCATGGTGCGTGGTCACTGTTGTGCTAATTGGGAGCAACACTTAAAGTTTTATCTCTCAAGCGCTAATAATGCACACTGCTGACAAACCAGTGAATAAGTAATGTACTTTCAGGAGAGGGGAGGGGTGGGTGGGTAAAGGCATGCCTAGAATGAAAAATGCAGTTGGGACCGTTGTTCAGTGACTAGCTATTCGATTAGGCCCTGTAGTCATATTTAATCCAGATCCTTGGGGAACATAGACAAAATTACATCTTCATCTCATCAAACATTCAGCCATATTTAAGCATTCAGCTGATCAAGCTTTTATTGTTTCTCTTGCAGCAGCATGGAGACTCTGTAGTGTTGCACTCGTAGCTCCAGAAGCTGCCAGAGGAAGGGCCTGTAAACTGGGGGCTTGCTTTCCCAGAGCCACTGTGACTAGGGAATCTAGTAGCTGAGGAATGAAATCACTTTAGACGCTCTGCCCTGATGCCTGAGTTGATAAAAACCCCAGCCTTCATTTCTATTTGTACAGTCTTTAATATTCTACCTCATTTTCTCTATTTTTTTTAATGTTCTCCCTTCCACCTTGTATTTAAACCCAGGCCATTTGCTGAGACAGGTCTACATCATTAAGCTGCAGATGGTTCTTTTTCTATTAAGCAGCGGGTATCATTTTTGTCCTGACAGGAGGAGGCTCCACCTGCCGCCGGCCCACCAATGCTTCCAGCTGACTGCTTTGCAGAACAGGAGAGGTAATTTGTAAGCAGTGTGCCAAGTTTAACAGTAGACTCTAAGAAGTGACAAAAGAGCCATTTTCTGCATGAAGATTGAGAATTATCAACACCTTTCGGTGCATAATAGTTAAGCCTTTATCACTCGAGGAGCTGCGGATAAGGTTAAGAACACTAGACAAACTGCTCATTAGTGGAAAGGTTTGCCTTTTCCATTAAAGACTGCTGGGGACTGGAGTTACTCCAGAGAGCAATGGAGCCCTGGCATTTGGAAAGAATGAGCTGATCGGTACACACGAAGGAATATTAGAAAAGGAGACCTGGAATGTTCTAATGATATTAGTAAGGTTTTCACAGTCTTAAAAAAAATGATAAGCCTTTTATATATATTTCAAAGCTGTGTGAGCTGGGAAGTAAGGTTTTAGCTCAGAAGTTATATGATCTATGTATGCTCTGTCCTGTATCATACGGTGTGACCTTGGATAAGTAATGTTACGTGTGTATGAATTGAGCACAAAACAGCAAGAATCATTAGTTTGTATCGGTAAACAGTGTAAATCAGTTGATCACATCTTATTCAGCAATAAACAGGTAGTAAATATGAAAGAACGTGTCTCATTAGGACCCAGACTTTCCTTCTGTTCTGACAAGATGATGAGGAATTATAAACTGAAATTTATTATCTTTACCTCATAACAGCTGTGTGAACACAGAAATGGGATTGGTGTGCGTATCTCTGTGTACAAGTGTGTACATGAATGTGTGTATATGTGCGTGCGTGTATGTGTGTGTGTGTGTGTGTGTGTGTGTGCTTAGAGAGTGTCTCTCACTGAACCTGGATCCTCTTTGGAAGACAGAAAGCACCAGCAAGCCTCTTGTCTCTACCCCAAGTTGTCGTTGGTTACACCTTTCATCTGTAAGTACAGGGAATGGAGTCTTGGGCTGAAGTCCTCATTTGTGCTTAGTAAGACCTCTTACCTACTGAGCAGTCTCTCCATCCAGCAATTGGTGTTTCATATATGTGCCATAAGCATTTCATATAAATAAGATATTGTAAATAGTAACTTCTATAGAGCTTATTAATAACGTGCCCTTATGTGTAAGAGTGTCTAGGATCACATCAGGAGGATCATGTCATATATATGTACATATACATACATATATGTGTGCTATACCAGGGTACATATAACTTTCTAATCATAAAACTTGTGTATTTTACTATACTTTGTGGTGGGGATTTTCTCTTTGTGTGAAAAAGAGCAATCATACCCAATTTCTCACTCCTACACTGACTGTATGAATTTAGTCCTATTCATCAATCTCTCTTTTGCCTACTTGTGTTCTTGAAATCCCATAAGGGAGACCAAGGCTTAACTTCTATCACTCTAAAACCAGCTCAGCCTGCCAATGATATCAAGGCAATACTGGGGAGCTGTCCTTAGAAGCAAATATGGCTCTCTACTTAATTCACCACAAACTAGCCTTGCATTTAAACATTGCTTTGCTCATTTTATAAAATGATGGCTATCCCAGCAGACATATTCTTGCCACTTCTCAATGAAATACCTTCAGAACATTGTTCTTCTCAGGGATACATGTAGTCATATATCACCATAAGTACTATAGAACAAGCACCATTATATGCCAAAATTGCATTCAAACAATAAATGCATTTCAGAAGTTTCCTTACTTTGTTGTTTTGTTTTTTTGAGTCATGGTTTCTCTGTGTAGTCCTGTCTGTCCTGGAAGCCAGGACTCTGTAGATGAGGCTGGCCTCGAATTCAGAAATCCACCTGCCTCTGCCTCCCAACTGCTGGGATTACAGGTGTGTGCCACCACACCTGTCTTCCTTACTTTCTTAATAACAATATTTCTCCATGTAGAAGACAAGCCAGTAAAACAGCAGCAGAGCCATCAGTTCTGACTCATGGCTGGATCAGATTGAAAAGGAAAAGAAATGACAATGTAGAGAAGCGGTTTGTGGAAAGCGGCAAAGAAGACTATACAGTAGCTGAATGGAAGAAAGCGGGATGAGAGCTACCAGTGAGGACCCATGCATAGTGAAGAGAGGAAAAGTGCTTCAATTAGTTACCTGAACAATAATGCAATCATGCTACGAGGCTCCCTGCAGAATTCTCTGCAGCACATATCTAAACTCTATCCTGGAACCAAGCCACGTGGTCCCTACTCCAGGAAGCCCATGTTTAACGATCTATCAACAGTGGTCAAGCCATCAAGGCAGTTTCTTTTCTCTTGATGAGCTGCTATGTCAATGTAAAAGTCTAGGTCTCCCTCGTCATGTGACAACTGTGCTGCCAGCCTACAGAATAAGTACTGATAGATTTGACTCACTGAAATTATTGCGTGATCATCTCATTAATGTAGGTATAATCTCGTGCTCCATGTGTTTATATACCATCTGACTCCAACTTCTTTTAAATCAGTCCTTCTTGTATACCACACTGTTCTCTGTGTACGATACTACATGTTTAGCCTTCCTGGACTCAGACACTGTAAACAGTCTTTCTATGAAGGTGCTGGCAAGCAGAGAACAAGGAAACAGTATTAGAGGAGTCTCTAGTAAATTCTATTAGTGAAAGACTGTCATGCTCTGAAAACCAGCATGCTATTGTTTGAAGGAGAGAGATCTGTGATAGTTTCTGGCTGTGGGTGACTCGGGCTACAGCTCCTGCTGTTTAACGTCATAGTTACTGTTGGTGCAGCTGGATGAGGACAGAGGACTGAACTGTACATAACTGGAGAGAAGGAAGCAAAATTAACAACCAAACCAGACCTGATGGCACATGGCTTTATCCTGGCACACTGGAAGCAGAAAAAGGCAGATCTCTGTGACATAGAAGCTAGGCTAATCTGTATACCAAGTTCCTGACCCTCTAGAGCTACACAGACTAGGATTCTGTTCTGAAGAGATGAAAATTACATTAAACAATGTTTAAAAAGAACTTTTACAAATTGTTTTTCAATACAACCAACCCCTTATACACAAAAAGAAACCACAACAATCCTGATGTTCATTATCACGTATATTATGTGAATTCTGAGATTTTTAAAACTTTTAATATGCATTCGTATATAGTCTATATTACTTAGCATAATCAAACCTAAAGAGACAATTGAAGGTAAGCTTGATTCATGATTTCCAATTACAACTGAAAACCATGTGAATAAATGCTGTTTTACATTATTAATATGTGCTATGGAGACAGTTTCTAGAAACTTCATAATAGAGAGTAAAATTCTGCCATGAGTTAATGTCTAAGTCTGCCTTAGACCTGTTCAATATTATGAAGCTACCAGTGCACTTAGAGATGACTGAGTCAAAGACATTATCCAAGTACAAAGTAGCACACGTATTATTAACCTTTCCCTGGTTGTTTCCTCATCTGTATTATGGGGTTAATGATATTTCTGTTCCTCACAAGAATGCTGTGTGAATTAATGTTTGTAAAGCCCTTTAAGATCCATGGATGAAAGATGCCATAAAAGTCCAAAGGTGGTAATATTATAGTTATTGAAATTGGAAACACCAATAATGCTGGGAACTGAATATCTATTTGGTTGCAAGGCACCTGGTACCTTATGAATTCATGGGCACTTACAGAAACTTGCCACTTTAAAATTAATGTTTTGAGTCATACATATATACATATATCCTTAAAAATATATTTAAAACAATATACCAAATGGCTGTGATTTGTTCATAACTGACAAAAATACAGTATTAGTACATTTCATGTTCATTTCTCATTATAGTAAGTGCTTCTGTAGACGGCACTATATCTATACTCAAAATTATATCATATTAGATTGGCTGTCAAGAGACAGGCAGTAAATGACATGCTAAAAATGTTACGATGATTTAATGAAATAATTATCTGTACTTTTCTTATTATGGCTCTGTTTTTCATTTACATTTCGAATCGACTTGAAGAGTTTATAAATATTAAGCACAAAGTTTCTAACAATAATCTTTCTGTGGAGGGAAAATATGCATTTTATCAGCTGACACCTTCTGTCAACTAAATTTTATGTAGGTATTAAGTATTTCTATAAAAACTTGAAAGATTTTTTTTCTAAATCACTGAAATTGGAAACAGGAAAATAAAATAAGTTTGTTGATACTGAAGCTTTTACTTAAACATAGTTTCTTCGTGTCTATCTACTAATTGATCACCTATCCACTCATCAACAACTTAATAACCACTTGGGCCACATTAAGTATGAAAAATTAAAATTACAGAATGCATGTGTTCACATACATGTGGAGGTGCTATGTAAACATATAAGAACCAGTGTAGTTAACCTTCTCATGGCCTCAGTTTAAGGAACTGCAGATACTCTTAGAATTTTTAATGACTTCTGTCCTATTTTGTTATAAAAGTAATGTTATAGATGTTTGGAAGTGACTGTCAAAGAAGGAAAAATGGGTTTTAAACTCTAAAAGATAAAATTGAAGACTGATAGCTAGAATTAAACTGCAGATGTGAAGTTGGTAATCAAAGGCATTCTTTATATTGTCAAATGGGAAGAAAAGGTGGTTAAAGGGAGGACTCATTACCCTTGAATATAATGTGGGGCAAATTATCACACACATGCTGTTTTTTTTTCAAATCATATTTCAGAGATGTTCTTAGATTTAATTAAAAGAAAGTGCTATTTTGTCTTTTAATCCATTGAAATGTGATTTCCAACTGAGTTAAGAAAAGGTTAACTTCAAATGATGGTGCCAAAGCAGTCAAGCAAAAAATCAACAGAGTTCACAGGTAAGCCAGAGAGTCAAGCAAATGTTATATTTAGAAAGTCAAGCGCTTTGTTTTGGCTGTTTTAGAGGTTTTCCCCCAATTTATGAAAGGTTCAAGGTTACCACAATCAACACCAGAGCTCAAAGTCATTCCATGGTTTATTCAATATTCAAACTCCAAGATTTAAATGTGTAGTACAAAGAGAAATTTGAAACTGGGGGCTACTGAATTGATAAGAGTAAAGGTAAATTATAGTAAAGGTCACATAGGCCAGTGTATTTGGAGGAGGATAATAAGTAGAAAACTATATTTAGAGATAGGAAATTAAGGAGCTCTATAGTATATTTAACATCTTATCCAAAACTCAAGCTTTTGCATTTATATTTATAAGTGTGATGCTTCCTGGACAATGTTTGTAACAGGTAACCAAAAAACCATAATATGGTGTGACCCAATAACTATTTTTTCCCACTCTAAATATGGATCTTATATAAGTTTTGTTTCATGTATGCTCTTGAATTCTGATTTCATCATGATTTTTGTTTTTAAATCCATAGACAGTGGTGTCCAGAGTGCTAAAGTTTGCTAGAACATAAGATATGATACTTCATATAAGGTTTTTATTTTGATTGACTTATAAATATATTGAGCTTTCAATATCCTAACAATCATACTACATTAATTTTGCTTATTTACTCTGTGTGCATGTGTGTGTGTGTGCGTGCGTGTGTGCACCTGTGTGCACGTGTGTGTATGTGTGTGTATGTGAGTGTGCATGTGTGTGTGTCTGTGTGTGTGTGTGTTCATTCAAGTGCCATAGAGTTGGAGTGGCAGTCATAGGACAGCATGAAAGGGTTGGTTGTTACCATCTAACATGGGTCCCAGGGAACCATTCATGATGGTCACACTTGGTAGCAAGTACCTTTATCAACAGAACTAGCCACTGTACCCCTATTCACAAAATTATTATATATGAGAGAATAATCCTGTGTGCATAGCATTACTGGATTCCATCGGAATGTGTTGTAATGTTCTAAGACATCATTTCTTAATATAATAGTTATAAACATAGTTAATTCTGATTTGTATTTCCCTGATGACTAAAGATGTTGAACATTTCTTTAGGGGCGTCTTGGCCATTCAAGTTTCTTCAGTTAAAAATTCTAGTTAACTTTATTCCTCATTTTTTAAATAGGGTTATTTGATTCTCTGGAGTCTAACTTCTCGAGTTCCTTATATATATTGAATATTAGCCCTCTATCAGATGTAGGATTAGTAAAGATCTTTTTCCCAATCTTTTGGTTACCATTTTTGTCCTATTGACAGTGTCCTTTGTCTTACAGAAACGTTGTAATATCAGGTATTATTTGTCAATTCTTGATCTTAGAGCATAAGCTTTTGGTGCTCTGTTCAGGAAAATTTTCCCTGTGCCCATGAGTACAAGACTCTTCCCCAGTTTCTTTTCTATTAATTTCACTGTGTCTGGTTTTATGTGGAGGTCCATAAAACCACTTGGTCCATGATCCACTTGGACTTGAGCTTAGTACAGGAGAGCAGAATGGATCGATTTGTATTCTTCTGCATGCTGACCTCCAGTTGAACCAGCACCATTAGTTGAAAAGGCTATCTTTTTTCCCACTGGATTATTGTAGCTCCTTTGTCAAAGATCAAGTGACCATAGGTGTGTGGGTTCATTTCTGGGTCTTCATTTCTATTCCATTGATCTACCTGCCTGTCACTATACCAATACCATGCAGTTTTTAACACTATTGCTCTGTAGTACTGCCTGAGGTCAGGGATACTGATTCCCCAAGAAGTTCTTTTACTGTTGAGAAATTGTAGCTATCCTGAGTTTTTGTTATTTTGGATGAATTTGAGAATTGCTCTTTCTAACTCTATGAAGAATTAAGTTGGGATTTTGATGGGGATTGCCTTGATTCTGTAGATTGCTTTTGGCAAGATGGCCATTTTTACTATATGTTGACTGCCAGATGAACCAGCACCATTTGTTGAAATTGCTGTCTTTTTTCCCACTGGATGGTATTAGCTCCTTTGTCAAAGATCAGGTGGCCATAGGTGTGTGAGTTCATTTCCGGGTCTTCAATTCTCTTCCATTGATCTACCTGCCTGTCACTATTTTATCACTATTGTTCTGTAGTACAGGTTGAGGTCAGCGATGGTGATTTCCCCAGAAGTTCTTTTATTGTTGAGAATAGTTTTTGCTATCCTGGGTTTTTTTGTTATTAGAAATGAATTTGAGAATTGCTCTTTCTAACTCTAAAAGAACTGAGTTGGAATTTTGATGGGGATTGCATTGAATCTATAGATTGCTTTCTGTTCCACCTAACACCAGTCAGACTGACTAACATAAAAAAAAACTCAGGTGGCAATATATGCTGGCTAAGATGTGGCAAAAGAAGAGCATTCCTTCATTGCTCATGGGATTGCCTTTAATCCCAACAGTTGAAGAGAGGGACAGGCAGATTTCTGATTTTTTTTCCGGGAGAGGGGTTTGTTTTGGTAAGCGCTGCCTGTGATGTCTACAGCAACATGTGTTATCCAGTGTTCATGTGTTAAATATTTGTGAATGAGTAATAGTATCTCCTGAAAGGTGTCAAGTACTTAGTGTCATCCCAAGCATGGGGATCTGTATAACATTTTCATGTTTTCTTTATAATCATATTACATTTCCCTGTTCAGATTGTTCCCTCTAAACAAAATTAAAAAAAAAATCAACAATGGCTTTCTTTCAGTCCTTTAAGGTTAAACACTCCAATTTTCTCTCATTTCCAACCAATAACATCAATATAATATTTACTTGAGAAAATAGTAGTTAAAATAAAACCACATTGTGTTCTAATAATCATGTATGCTGTTCTCCCTAGTGTTTTCTTGTTTTTCTATTTGCTGAAGTAGATGACCAGATCCATGTACACATTAATTAAAGTACATTTTTATAGTTCTCTGATCTCATCTTTTCATTTATCTGTCACTATGACATTCCCTTCCACCATTATGACAATAATTTTTTAAAATTATCCAAACCAAGACAGTGGTCATATAGCATGTGACATGTAAGCAGAAGTCCATCATTGTTTCCTTCCTGATATTTGGTCCAGAGTCTCTGTCTCTCTCTCCCCCTCCCTCCCTCCCACCTTTCCTCCTCTGTCTTTCCCTCCATCGCTCCCTTCCTCCTCTTCCTATCACTATCCCTCCACTCTCTCTTTTCGTTTTATGGACTACCATTTCTTAATCTGCTTTGCTCTCTTTCTTTTTTTCTTCTGATTCTCAGAATTATCAGACTCTGCTCCTTAGTCTCTCTTATCTATTTATGCTTTTGGATCATCACTCCCTTCTGTAAATTCAACAACATGCACTTGCTTGAATTAACCAGGACCCAGAACCCATGGGGAAATAATGGCTCAGTCTATCTGAATATTCTGAGAAGAATTTAAATAAAGAAATACTTACTTATAAGATGGTAGGTAAGATTTTAGAGTATTACAAGAACCTTAGAATAAGCCCCAGTGGAGGTATGGTCTATAGCAATATGCTACAGCAAGCTTATACAGGCTTGCAATCAAATTTCAGAAGATTGTAATACATCCATTATTAAGCATTAAATTACTAAACTCATTAAATAATTATATTTCTAAATAATATGTATATATTTTAGGAATATATATATAAATATATAAAAGTTATTTCTAAATATTTTATGGTTATATAAATTTATGAGATAGATATTATAGCTTGGATATAAATGACACATAAGTTCTATTAAACTCTTTCATATTCAATTCTAACAGATTCAATTATATGACATTGGTAGTTTAAAATTTGCTATGGGAGGGATGTTTATACCATTAAAATCTGTGACCACATGACTCATGGTTTGTTGTACTGTTTTGTTTTAATAGTCAAGAAATTAATGCTAGGCTAGTTTTGATAATGTGGGCTATTTAAATTGTTGGTTACTATAGATACTACATTGTGAAAATAACTTTAAATTTTGGTAACACACTCTTCTAATAGTCTAAAGCTATTGTCTAATTCACTGTAATGAATCAGTTACAAATGAATTACCCAATCCATCATCTTTGTCTCACTTTATCTGAAGTATTAACAAAAAATTAACCAAAATTTCTATTGGATTTATCCATGTTTGTCAATTATAAGAGCTTGGCAGCAAAAAACATTACTCTGTGAAAATGAATTGGTGGTAAGAAATTTATTATATCACACATTTTATTATTATTTGTAAACTGTGTCATACATATCAATTCCTAACATTGGTAGGTAATACTGCTATTTTTGAATATTTATGTCTGTGTACATTTGTTTTCTTAGACATCTTAGTGTTAAATATCTGCAGTATACCACTCCACCATTACATCCTTGAGGCTTAAGAGAGTAAAATCTTAAGAGAAAGCCAAGGGTCTGGAGCGATAGGTCAGCAGTTAAGAATGCCAACTGATTTTCAGGAAAACCAAGTTTAGTTCCCAGAACCCAGTGTGCACAACCACATGCAACTCCAGCTCCAAAAGACCCCACAACAGAACCTGTACACACACATACACACACACACATGCACACTCACACGCACACGCACAAATACAAACACACACACAAACACACACACACACACACACACACACACGCACAGGCACACAAACTAAAAGTAAATCGTTAGAGGAGGAAACCTCAAGAGAGTGTATAGCATTTACTAGGAGTTATAAATCCTGGTAGGAAACGTTGGTGAGATGATTAGACAGGGATGCTATAAACAAGTACTTTTAGCCTTACAAACCTCTCATTCTTTCCTTACTCAGGTCCCACCCTATAGGGTAAACCCAAGCATAAGCCAAAGAGAACTCTGTTATTACTTCCTGGAGTCCAGAACAAAACGGGTGGTGGAGAGTGAGTATGGAGTGAACCGAGGAATTCAGTCCTATGTGGTTTTGTTTCAGTGTAGATCATAATGCTTCACTTGATGGAATGATCTGTGTTCCAAGAAAGAGGTGGCACATAGTAGGCTGGGCAACTGTCTTCAAGATGGCCACTCCCAATTCCTAGCAAGAAAGGTTACTTTAGATGGTAAGGGGTAAGGAAGACAAATTTGAAATATCATCTTGGGAAACCTCTGAATATCATCACAAGCTGTCTAGAAGTGGCATCCATGTATGGTGGCATGCATTTTAGTCCCATAACCTATGAAGTAGAGGCACATAAGCAAGTGGTTCAGAAACAGAGGAAATAGTGCTGTTCCTCGGAGCTATGCTCGCAGCCATGTCCAATTCCCAAGAATACTGAGTGCCACTAGAAGATGAAATTAAAAAGGAACATTGTTTTTTGCTGCTGGAGGTGGTGGTGGTATTTTGTTTGGTTTTAGGTTCTAAAGAGAGGACAGTACAGTGAACATTTCTATTTTGAATCAGTAATTTTTTTTTCTTTTTAAATTCTTGACTTGGAATGCTGAGAAAACACATCATTCACCTTAAACTACCAAGTTTGTGATAAGCTGTTGCTGTCAATGTACAGGAAACGAATACAGCATACAAAGTTGTATCAGGTGCCATATTGTCAACTGAGTCGCATCAGTTTGATCACATCCTGACGTGAAGTCGAAAGGTGCATACGAGTATTAGAAGAATAAAATTAACATAAGCTATACTTATTATCTTTGCTCTTTTGCAGCTATAGCTTACCTCCCTTTTTTGGAACATGACATGTGGAACTTCCAATTAAATCATAGGTGTGGCCTGAGAGAAATATACTTTAGTAAGTCAAGCCAGTACAGAAGAGTCTAAATTATCTGCTTCTGAAGCTTACGCATGACTTTTGAATTTGTGTGGTACCACTTATACTAGTTGAGATCCTTTTGGGGTAAGTTGTTACTTTTCCTTTAGTATTTTAACAAAGGGCCTGAAAAGCTCAGTGCTTAAGAGTTCTTGATGCCCTTCCAGACAAACTGATACTACATTCAATTGTCAAACACATACACAAGCACACACATACACACACACACACACACACACACACACACACACGTACAAGCACACACTTGCATGCACACACGCATGCACACACGCGCGCGCGCGCGCACACACACACACGTACAAGCACACACTTGCGTGCACACGCGCATGCACATGCACAAGCACACACTCATGTGCACACACACACACATGCACACACACAAGCACACATACACAAATAAATAAATAATAGAGATCTTAGCACATCAAGAATATTTTAGGAGGCTTTCATTTCTATTTTACAATAAATTTGCAACTAAGGATTTCCTATTTCAAAGTTTACATATTAAATTACTCAATTATCACAATTAAAAAACAGATATCTTTTGAACAATACAATATCTTTGCATATCTTAAATAGAATCGAAAATTATTCTTAAATATGTTTCAGCTCTAAACATTACTTCTTAAGTGAAATTTAATTTTCCACAGATTGATTCCATTGAAGAGGTCATGAATAATGATACTATTCCTTATGATATTCCTTTCTAATGATCCTTTTTATTTTCAGGATATTATCCTTAACCAGCAGCAACAATGCTACCTGGAAAAATGTCTAAAATGCAAAATCTGATGTTGTCTTACCAAACTTGCTGAAGCTGTGGGACCTAGCAGTCTTTTAAAAAGAGTTCTAGTTCATTCTGATGCAGACTAACATTCAAAGCATACAGTCATCATTACCTTCTTGGTGGGTGTGAAGACTCAGCTATGCATCTGTGGCCTTTCTTCCCAATCATTTTAAGAGTAACTAGCCACTTTAAATAAAGCACTCCAAGTCTGTAAACTTCTTTAGGTCTGAAAATAAGGCATGGATCTTACTTCTGTAACTCAAGTGAAATTTGTGTGTATTACATCTCCTAAGATTTTCCTCCTATGTCAAGATATGCTTCAGCTGACAAACTTTTTCTCTTGTATCTAAGAACCTTATGGTCTATTAAGTGTTCCCCAAACCTTCTGAAAATAGAAAGTGTCATTGGTTTAAATAATAAGCATCATGACTTGATTCCAAATCTTCATCTGTATTATTATCGTTGTTATAAAGTCCATTAAACCAATAATATACTATATACTACCAGTAATATATCTCAATACTATTCCCTTCAATACCCCCACATAAATTTTGCAGACATTGAAAGAGGTATTATAAACTTCATGTGGAAAAACAAAAAATCCAGGATAGCCAAAAGAATTCTGAGCAATAAAAGAGCTTCTGGAGGAATCACCATCCCTGATCTCTAGCTATATTACAGAGAAATAGCGATAAAACCACAAGGTATCTGTACAGAGAGAGACAGGTTGATCAATGGAATAAAGTCAAAGAACCATAAATAAGCCCATACACCTTCAAACACTTGATTTTTATAAAGAAGCCAAAACCATGCAGTGGAAAGAAGAAAGCATCTTCAACAAATGGTGCTGATCTAACTAGATGTCTGAATGTAGAAGAAAGCAAACTGGTTCATATTTATCACCCTGCACAAAGCTCAATTTCAAGTGTTCCAAGAACCTCAACATAAAACCAGACACACTGAATATAATGGAAGAGAAAGTTGGAAGTAGCCTTGAACACATTGGTACATGAGAAATTTTCCTGAACAGAACACCAATGACTTATGCTCTAACATCAACAAAAGACAAATTTAACCTTATAAAATTGCAAAGGAAAAGACACTGTCAATAGAACAAAGCAACAGCCTACAGATTAGGAAAAGATCTTCACTAACCCCACATCTGATAGAGGGCTAATATCTATAATACATAAAGAATTCAAGAAGTTAGACTCCAGAAAACAAATAACCCAATTAAAAATGGGGTACATGCCTAAACAGAGAATTCTCAACAGAGAATTCTCAACAGAATTGTAGGCATGTAGAGAGAACTAGAGAAAATTCTCAAATGGTCAAGTAGTGCTTAAAAACTATTCACCATCAATAGTCACAGGGGAAATGTAAATCAAAATAACTCTGAGATTCCACTTTACACCAATCAGATTGCTTAAAATAAACTTAAGAGACAGCAGATGCTGGAGAGGATGTAGAGAAAGGAGAACCCTCCTCAGTTGCTTCTGGGAGTGTAAACATGTAAAAACACTATAGAAATCAATCTGGCAGTTCCGCATAAAATTAGAAATAGTTCTGTCTGAAGACCCAGCTATACTGCTACTGGGCATATACTCAAAAGATGCTCTACTATATCACAAGGACATATGTTCTACTAAGTTCATAGCAGCTTTATTTGTAATAACCAGAAACTGTAGCCAACCCAAAAGTCCATCAACAAAGGAATGAATACAGAAAATGTGGTTCATTTCTACAGTGGAATACAGCTATTAAAAACAAGGACATCATGACTTTTGTAGACATGTAGATAGAACTAGAAAATATAATCCTGAATAATGTAACCCAGACCCAAAATGAAATGTATGACAGGAGCCCAGCATGGCTGTCTCTGAGAGGGTCTACTAGCACCTGACTGAGACAGATGCAGATACACCCAAGCATTGGAATGAAGTTGGGAACCCCTATTGAAGAATTTGGGGAAGGATTGAAGGAACAGAAAGAGATATCAACCCCATAGAAAGACCAACAGTGTCAACTAACTTGGACCCGTGGGAACTCCCAGAGACTAAGATATCAGCCATAGAACATACACAGGATGGTATGAGGTCCCCAACACAATTTATCAGAGGGCTGCCTTGTGTAGCCTCAGTGGAAGTGGAGGTTTGATACTCAAGGGTGTAGGGATGCCTGATAGGGGGGTACCCTCTCAGAGGTGAAGGGGAGAGGGAATGGAAGAAAGATCTCTCTAAAGGGGTTTGGGAGGGGAGGCAACATTAGGAATGCAAATAAATAAAATGATTAATTAATAAAAATAAAATTAGTTTTCCAAAAAAAATACATGATAGATATCTTGCTGCCAATTTTGGCATTGAGTGAGCAAACAACATAGAATACTATTTCAGTTTTAAGTATAGTTATTACTCCTTAATCAATGTGTTCTTTAAGAATGGCACATGGTCAGGTATGTTTTGGGCAATGTAAGTTAAGATTTGTTGAGCATATGGAACTGTAAGAAATCTATTCCAGTATTGCCACTTTCTGAGACTATTTTTCTATTTTTTTACTGGAGAAGTCATATTGTTTATCATCATTCAAAGACTACAACTAACCAAATATAAGACCACTAGCAAATTTAATAATAAATCCTAAGTTCCTTGTTATGGGCTAGAAGACACTAAATAGTATTCATATATATGTAAACAAAATTATATAATATGTATGCATTTATATAAATATTATGTATGTACAAATATATGTGTGATATAAAGTACTGATTGGAATAGCTAAGCATATATATATATATATATATATATATATATATATATATATATATACACATACAGTACACATGTGTATTATATAATTATGTATGTATGATGAATTTAAGTAGCATTTCCTTTAAAAGGTATTCTTTAATTGACCTGCCAGATGCAATTATTTTATTCTCTTTTATTTCAGTGCATATTGGTTATACCTCTCTACTCTTTTGGATTATAATTAACAAATGCCTGTTTTTGTTACTATCCAGAGAGCATCTTGGGACCCAAAACTATATCTTCTCTATCTCTTTAATTTTCAGTATTTCTTACTGTAATAATTAGTCAATAAATGTAATACATATACAGTAAACATTTGTTTAAATGAGCTTGCTCCAGACAATTAAGAATATTGGCTCATTTTTTTCTGGCAAATCTAGAGAATCTGTGAGAATTTTCTAAAGATTCAGACAGAGATGAAGCAGTGACCCCACACCTCCACAGTAACACCTTGCCTTTTAGAATGGTTTCAAAAGTATTCATTGAAGATTTTGCACAGCCTCAACTGTACAGTCATTGATCTCAAAGTATCAAAGACAAAGTCTCTAGATTTGCTATTCTGATTTTTTATGACCCTTGATTGACATTCATATACATATACAGATAGGCCTGACAATTTGGATGAACATTGTCCTGAGTTAGAACACTTAAATCCTAAGAAAATCAAGAAGCATAATTTGTTGATAGATTACATTTTTTTACGTTTGAGAATCTTAGTAAGTTGCAGCATTTTCACAAGATCAAGCACAATATGTTTCATTAATAATGAGGTATTACTAATTTTAGGATAGCTAGTATCTCTACCTACAAGCATAGTGTTAAACTCTTGGGTATAAATTGATATCAAAGGGGCTTGGTACAATCTCTCCAGCTATATTCATCCTAAGAGTACTAACAAAGACTACCAGAATTCTTTGATTGAAAAGAAAGAATGCTACACAATGGTTTTAGATGCTTCCCTATTGAGATTTAAAATGTACCCAGGTTGGAGAAGTCCAGACTGCAGCATAGATGACCTTACAATTCTATATTTAGAAGAAGAAAAAAAGATGAATGCCAAGAATCTCTATATCTATTTCAAGTTTTTGAAAAATCACAGTTTCTGGAGTTTATATTCCTCTTACCAGAATAGATTAACAACAAATTTTAAATCCACTTTTGTAATATACAGAGAGATTAGTGATGTGGTGTAGGCATCTCCTCCATAATGTCAAAATTTTGGTGGGGAATCCATTTCTACTAAGACATCCTGCTATGACTAAGAATAGAACAAAAACATAGATGCCTTTTGTTTCATCAGCATAACACAGCAGCTACATTTCTCTAAACCCTAAACAACTAACAAATGGGAGCAACTCATTTTCCACCGATGATTAACATCATACATGGGAGTACAGCACGAATCTATTCTTCCTGAAGCTACTTTTAAATTTGGGTTTCCTCCTTCCCTTATTCCCATTCTCTCTCTGTTTTGCTCTCCCTCACTTGCTTTGTTCCTTCCTGCTTTCTCATTTAAAGTTTATTTTCTCAGTTTATCCTTTGAAACAGTTCATACACATAAACAATGAAAACTGTCCATTTCCAGCCTCAAACTCAGCTCTCCATAGCAGTAAGTCCTTTGCGTCCCTACCTCCAGCATGTCCTGCTTTTTCTTTCAAACTGTCCCACTCAATTATTGTTGACCATACTTGCATGTGAGTGAGGTAACAAATGGTTGCAGGTTCTTCATTCATGGGTTGGTTCTGGCTTCAGTTTTTCTGTTTTGTGTATCTATCTCAGATCACAAATAGAAGTCATGAAACTAGAAAAGTGGTGCTTCAGGAACAGATACAATAATCAAGGGGGAAAATACCTTTCTTTATATCTATCTATCTGTCTGTCTGTCTGCCTGCTGTCTATCTTTCTTTCCTTCTTTCTCTATATCTATCTTCTTTTTTCTTTCTCTATCTCTCCTTTCTTTCTTAGTTTCTTTCTTTCTTCCTTCCTTCCTTCCTTTCTTCCTTTCTTCCTTTCTTTTTGCAAGGTATCACTAAATAATCTAAACAGGCCTTAAACTCATTGGCCTTCAGATTTCCAGTTTTGGAACTTTTAATTCATTTAATATTTTATCTTTATTATTTTTGATAGGTTGTATTTGAAGCAGGATCCTGATACATAATGAAGGCTGTCTTTGAAATCTCCATGTAGTTGAGGTTAGCCTTGCACTTGCACCATTCTTCCTTCTTTATCTTTATAAGTGGTAGACATAGAAGAAATGTCAGCATACATGGGGCATTTTCTGTGTTTCTGAAAGTGAATTTGATATTTGTGCATACTTATATTGGGTGGAGAGAAACACAAAATATTACCTTTATGTAATATTAGTGAGATAATTCATTGTTGATATTATATAACTTCCAATTCCCTGACATTGCTGATATTTGGAAAAGGTTAATTTTTCTAACAAAATTTTGGTTGTATCAGCAAGGCTTCTCAATGTAAGTTACATATATGGAAATACCAAATATTTGCCACAGGACTGTATGACTGCCACCATGAATCAGTAAGTAAAGGTGCCTGGCACTGAGCCTAATAACCTAGCTCCATTCCTAGGATCTATGGTGAGAAGACAGAAGGACGCCTGTGAACCGTGCTCTCACTATGCATGTGCACCCCTAAAATAATAAACAAATATTTAAAATGTAATAGAATGGAGTTCATAACATACCTGAGGGGATTACATTGTAGCTTTACAGTAAATATCGCCCATGATCAACATGGGCAGAGATTTGATGCCCAGCATTGTGTATATGTTTTAGCTTCATGATAGATATTTGCCCATGATCAACATGGGTGGATATTTGATGACCAGTGTTGTGTAAAAGACCAAAGAGAAGCTGTAAAGCATCCAACCACCATTCACTTCCAGTGAAAGTAAGTGGAAGAAATGAAAACAGAAGTATCAACAAAGAGAGACGAGATTGTATGGGATATACTGGGAGGGAGATGGGGATCATTTGAAAGATACGAACCAAGCAAAACACACAGGCAGCATCATAGAATAGAAACCCCACAGAAGAGAGACGCTGGAAACAATTCAGATCACATTTAGTATTTCCTAAAAGGTGCTGGAAAGGCGAGCCTCACAACTTCTGGAATGCCAGGAAGTGAAAAGAGCAGAGAGAGTAAAAGGACAAAATTTATTATCAGTTTCCCGAGAAGACTGAGGACAGGGTTAATATAGAGTTTTTCTCCGATGTAAGGGGCACTAGGCTCTAACCCTGATTTTACTACCAAATAGATCTAGCAAGAGAGTGATAAAGCAGGCTTCACCCCCGAGACCCACTCTGGGAGCTGCTGATAGCTCTTCAGAGAGGGAATCCTGGGTAGGATGCAAATTACCACGGTGGTTTGTCATACAAAAATTATACAGGATTACCAAAATAATAAAAATATTTTTTAAATTCATGTGCTTATGTATTTCTAGACCTTATGAAGGGTTTATAAAATTTTCCTTACTGTCAACTCATCTAAAGATCAACATTTTTTTTCTCTCCCATTCAAACATTTTATTACTAATTGTTGGACACTCTGAATTTGGCTTTTGCAAGTTTTGATTCATGTTAACAAGTGTATTTTATCCTGGATAGTTCTATTTCTCACTAAATAAAATATTTGTTTGTATTACTGTTGACTAAATTACAGCTTGTGTTCTCTTGCTGCTGTCTGTCACTACGCAATGAAAAGAAGCTTACTGACTCCAGTATTATCCAAAGCCCCTCCTTACTATCTTACATCACTGGAATTCTGGAATTCTGGGCTTTGAGTGTGAGCAATCACAACAGCAGTGGCTAGAACTGGAAGAGATGGTTTTCATAAAATGCAGCAGTTTTCAAAGATTATTATGATCTTTAATACCTAACTGAAACAAGATCACAATAAAATAAACACCATTGTGTATGTGCCTTTTAAGACTATATAAACCATTTACTATTATATGCCTTTAACTATTGAATGCTTATTTTATTAAGACACTCATCAAGCAGACAATCTATATCATTGGGGAACCGAGTACAATGCAGATTTCTACTGACAAAATTTCCACGCTCCCTTAAGTGTTTGGGAAGTGGTGCTGCAGCCTATGGCTATTGTCCACACTTTGCATGCCTCCGTTTTGCATGGAGGAAAGCAGGGTCTTTGCATGTCAACTTGTAGTCTTGGATACTCATTGGCAACACACTCTTGGGCAGAAGTTTCAAGCTTTCTAAGCTTCAATGTGCTCATCTGGAAAAGTGCTGACATAGCATTATAATTGTGTGCTGAGCTAATTTCGGGGATACTCCATAAATTTCCCTTTGGTTTTTAAAAGATGAAAAGACCTCCCTCCAAGAAAAGAAAAGAACATCGTATTCTATATTTGCTTGGATCTTAAAGAGATCCTTCTTTGTTTAGTCAACATTGTCTATTATAACGTCTGTCCTATCAGTGACAAGGTGAGCATTGTGGCTGTCCCAAACACGTCCCTCATATGTTCTATATAATATAAAGTAATGTTTCTTTACTGGATAGTTAATGTATAGACAGCCATGTTCACAGATAAACTGTCATTACAACATTATTCATGATGTGTAGTATCAATTTAAATTCCACAGTAACATGTTACAGTTTGGATATGAAATTTCCACCCAGTGCACATGTGTTGAATGCTCGGTTCGCAGCACATCAATGCTTATGGGTTATATTTGGTGAACTGATTGGATTATAAAAATTCTGACACAAAGGCTAGGTTAATGAGTTGATGGTCTCATAAGTGAGTGTCCTGATAGGAAGTGTTAGGAACTGTGAACTGTGGACATTGGAGGAGCCTACAATGGAAGTTGTTTGCTAGCAATATGATTCTGAAGGCTCTCCCCTGACATCAGTCCACTCTCCTCCTTTTCACACTGTACTTTTAGGTCAACTGTGATGCGATGCAGTATCTCTTCCACCACAAGCTCTGGCTGCCATGCTGTTCTACACTACCCCAGATGCAGAGTAATGGATTCAGCAGACCTGGAAAGTGAGGTCTGGAATGAACCTTTCCTCCTTTAGACTATTTCTCTCAAGTGTTTGTCATTGTGACAAAGTCACATACCATGAACAGATAGTTACTGAGCAAATGGAGTTTTGATGGTGAAAACGGTCATTTGTCAGACTGGCCTTTTGCTTATCTTTTATAAGGAAAAATTGGCTTTGTATTAGCTATTTCTTATTCCCAAAGCACTCATCTCCAGATATTTACATAGTTGAATCCTTTGTACCATTTAGATTTCAGTTCAAATGTACATTATTCAAATACCAATCTATGTAGTCTCCCAGCTCCTCACCTCATTTTAGCACAAGTAACAATTTATCTGAGAACAGCCGGTGATATAGGCTGTTAAAACAGAGCACCTTAGACTGAGTAATCTGAAAATAATAGAAATATTTCTCTCACTGAACTGAAGTCTGAGAAGTCTAAAATCAAAGCAGTGTAGTGTCAGATTCACTGGTGGGTAAGCTGGCTTAGAACCAGTGTCCTAGAAAACGCCCTATTGTTGCCATGACGAAGCAAACAAAACTCCCTGTCAAAACTTCTTATAAGGGTATCATTACCGGTAATGAGGATTCTACAGTCATGCTCAGAAGTCTTATAACTACTGTGCTAGAGTGACTTTTGGGAAAGAGCAAACATTCAGAAAGTGACACACTGGCACATGCAATGTTACAGGCTTGAATCCTGTAACAGAAGCCCATTGCCTCAGAGTTCTGGACAGGGGCTCTCCTTGGCTTGTACTCGGTCATCCACTCCTTATGCCTTGCAACACTCATCCCAGTGCAGATGCATGGCTCTTATACTTTCCACATCTCGGATTTTGTTTTTGTTTTTGTTTTAGGACATTTAGAAAATTGGGTTCAGGTCCTCAAATACAGTCATGTTCGAATTAGTTCGTCTTTTCATGAGCTCTATTTCAAAACAGAGGCAACACTGTAGTACTGGGGGTTATATCTGAATATAAGAAGTTTGAAGAGGACAAAATATAACCCATAATTTTATGAAAACACAACATTTATATAAACTAATTTATGGCCTACCATCACTCATTAGACTGTAAGCTCCAGACATACCTCAATTGTATTGTTGATTGCAGTACTTGGATCAGAGTCTAGCAGATGACAGACACTCGGTACATATGTTTGTTAAATGAATGAACAGATAAGTGAATGATAAAAGCACTTAATTAGCAAGTCTTTGATGTCTGTAATTATTTAAAATTTCATTAATTTCAGAGTCAAGCATGAAAAGCAAATAGGTAGCGTTTACATCTTAGTGAAGCTCAGTAGCTGTGGGCTTCCTCCCACTTCCATCCTCAGAATGAAAAGACATTTTATGTTTCCTGATTAAATCTGAGATTCAAAAAGTAGTAACGATCTGTCCTTTACCTTCTGGCAGAAGGCACAGCAGAGACTTCAAATTGCTCAGAAGGAACTTAAAAAGCAACTTGGGACGGAGAGTAAAGAAAACATAAAATAACTGCGTTACTAATTGATTACCACCTTGGTAAACTAAGAAACTGGATTTATGGCTGAGACTGGTTGTTTTCCAACCTTCATCCTTGGACCTTCTCCCAGAGAAACAGGATCCCTCGCTTTTGGAGAGTTCATGGGTCAAGACATCGGTCTTGCATTTAAGTGACTGTATTCCTTAATTTCAATTGCATCTGAACTGGATAAACCTGATTAAAGGTATGAATGGTAGGTTCTTGAAGGACTATTTGGCCATTTTAAGACCATCACTATAATGGCAAAGGGAGGAACAAGAGTAAATATCTTATATAATAAGGTTATAATTATGTAATACATATCTTATATAATAATGTTTTATATACAATGTTATGGGACTCATACAAACCTGGATTCCCAGAAAAGGGATTAGTAAATCTGAGAGATAGGCTTCCTTGAACTACTAATATTTTGGGTGCTTTTGATACATTATCTGATAGAATAATCGTGAGCTTTTTGTAACACTTATTTTAATATCATTTAATTTTCACCTGAGTAATTCAGATCATTACTTTGCCTATCTAAAGGATTTTTTCTCCTTAAAGTCTACCTGCTGTGATCAGAACACAACATGTACAAGTTTCTAGCATCTCAAGGTAGACCACACTACACAGCTGTTTTAGTTTAGCCTCAACTTTATTTTTCCCTTGTCCTTCACTATCTGCTTGTACATGAATGTAAGTTTCCACATTGTCATAAGCTTTATCCTCATGGAAGGGCATATCCTAGTGTCTTCTAATTGGATGTGCATTTTCCTTCCTGTCTCACCACACCATATCCCTTTTGTGGATAAGAATACTACTCAGTCTTGTATTCTTAGTACTCTGTGAAGATCCTAGCAAGTACTAGAATATCATTTAAAGGTATCCAGATTTGTAAATTCTTTATCTATTTATCTACTTTTCTAAAATATTTATTGTAGGAGAGACAGATTCAAGGTAGTTTGGTTTTTGTTTGTTTGTTTGTTTGGGGTTTTGTTTTTTGTTTGTTTGTTTGTTTGGGGTTTTTTGTTTTTTGTTTGTTTGTTTGTTTTGCTCAGTTCCAATGGACATTAGAATGGGATTGTGTGAGACTGTCTAGTTATTTAAACCACTTGGAGAATTTGTAACACATGACCAGATTTCAAGTTGTGGTACCATGATAATATCAATAGCATGGTGACATGAATGGGGGCCATTTAAGGAGCTAGGTATTAATAGTGCTTCACACTCTTAAGGAAACAGTGCAGAACAGCATACAGAATACATGCTATAAAGTGAAAAAAGCAAAGATCTGTGTTCCAATCTTCATCTTAACTACTTGGGTCAACATTTATTAATTCTGATTGATGAAATGTTCCAAGATTCAAAGGTTGGGGAATAAAATTATACATATCTACTTTTTAAAGTTTCTTAGTAGATACTTGACAATGTTAAATGTTCGATGAGTAACCACTATATTGAAGTCAGCTTAGTGTTAGTTAATTGGGAAGAACTTGGGGTCACATTTTCTTCCTCTCCCTAGCTTGTACAGATTCGAGGTTCTCTTTCTTCATTTGAAACGTCAGTAATTCTCCATCAACAGAGTATTATATAATACATTGGTTTAAGGGCTATGATTTGGTGCAAGCCTAGATTCCATTAATGAGGAGCACTCATGATCCATTATGGGATTTCCTCTGTAAAACAAATTTACATTAATTTTGTAAAGTAGTATAATTGCTTTTAGGTCCTGCAAAGCAGTTATATTGTAAAGAGACTTCATATTGCAGAACTTCTATTTCAAGCACATGTATATTAACTGTAAATTGTATATTTTTTTCTAAAGAATTTTTACTGAGAATTATGCAGTCTTCATAATGAATTTATTTTTCATTTCTTTATTTTAAAAGATTTATTTATTTATTATGTTTGCCTAGATGTACGCGTGTATACAACATGGCAGTTTGAAGCCTTCAAATGCCAGAAGAAGCCATTGGCTCTCCTGGAAATGGAGCTATCGACAATGGTGAGCCACTGTGGTTGCTGGTTTAGAACCAAGGTCCTCTGCAAGAGTCATCTCTCCAGCCCTATAGAGTTTATTTTTAATACATTCAAGACTAGAAGGATTTGTACTTCTATTGCTCAAAAACAGAGAAAATTATGCTTACCAAGGCAGAATGAGAAATCTCATCTCAAACACTGTTCTGAGTAGATGTCAGTCATTTTGCTTAATGTGTTTACCCCAACTCTCTCAGTAGGACTCAAAGCACGGACCTAGAAGAAAGCGTCTAGACTTGTCATGACATGAAGAGAAACGTTTTGCCTCTACCTTCTAATTGCATCTTTACATTCATCTCATTCTTAGCTAATACTGTAATTCTGTATTTTGAATCCTAGTCACTGTAATGAAATTTCTAAAATCTATTCTCATGACTTTTTACTAAAATTAGTAAATAAATATGAAGCAGGCTATCTTTATTTTTTCAAATTTATCTCATAATTACACAAGAATTACATTTATTAAAAATCTAGATTGAACTTTGCTCTAATGGGTTTACGTTTAAAGATTCTTTGATCTGTGATAACTGTAATATATATTAACATGTTGCATTTTAAAGTGACACTGCTTTCCATTAATCAAGTGTCTGTATGGTTGATTAATTTGTACAAGGTTTAAATTGCTATGAAAATTTATCATTCATAGCCATGATCTCCATTTACATATATGTTAATTATGGTAAATGTAATCTTTTTCTGAATCCTCTGGGCTGCATACTAAAAAGACAAAGTGATCAGTGACTAGGTTTTCCATTTTAAAGTGAACTCTTTCTGTTACTAAATAAAGTGTGCTGAAGCCGTAAAAGCTAAGCTAAAAATATTGTGATATTTGCTGCTGAAGAGAAGTCCAAATTTAAAGGATGGTATTTCCTTTTCAAATGATTGCTATAAGCAACAAATATGGGATTCCTGTAGACAGGATTACCATCTTTGATTATAGTAGTATTATAGTGCTGCCCACAAGAATTAAAAGAGGTTTGATTTGCAACACTCTCTTATGTCAACACATGTACTAGGAAGCACAGTATATGTTTCTATACATCAGTAAAACAGAGTGACTTGAGAGAGCAATTTGAAAAGAGAATGTTGGCTTTAAGTATTGTAGCAAAGCATATGGAGCAATGAATGAATGAATGAATGAATGAATACATAAATAAAGCAATATAAAAATTAACTGTAGGACTGTGAAATTTGATCAGTCCTTCATTGCTGCAGGAAGAAGAATGGCACTGGAGGAAACTGAGTCAGTTCTAGTCATACTATTATCATTATTTTCTAATTTACTGTTTTTAAAACTTCAGAACCAAGACAAAGGTGAACCCTGCTTTTCTCCTTTAGGTTATTTTTCCTGGTGTTCCCATAACATAAAGCATCCCAATCAAGACCTGCTTCTTTGTTGAGTTGAAAAGAACTGCTTCCATTTGTTCCCAATTATAGTTGGTTGTCTCTGGAAAAGTCAACATAGAGGAAATGCTAACCCACCATAACTGAATGTGAGATGGCAACTAGGGTCTTTGAATGAATGTGATAGGCCTTGCTAGGCAAATGTTAGGAAATTTAATTATTCCTATTAAATGTCTATAATTTTATGCTTAAATTGTTAATATTTACATAATATATTCACTTCAAGAGGAGCCTCATTTCTTAGTCACATCTTAATAGGATTAAAGTATCCATCTTGGAAACCTTTGCAAGCCTAGCACCTCTGACTACCTGACAAGGCTATTTTTAACGCCACTTATTTGGCAATTTTCTTATAGTCAGCCTAATGACAGAAGAAACAAACTAACATGGCACCTGTTCTGATAGATGGATGCTATCCCTTCCATCTTCTGATGCGGGATCATGCAAGACATTTTCCAAGGAAACAACACTTCCCTCATCGTAGAAACACACCCACCTCTGAGCTTGGAAACAGCAGAAGCATAGGGCAGAAGATGAAGAATATATTATCCGACTAAAATTACAGAGAAATTTTAAGTAGGCAGAATATAATTGCCCAATTTGGAAATTAGCCAGGACACAGGGTTTAACATCATCTTTACTCTTTTGAAAAGTGCCATGGGATTTTTAATAACTGCTGGTGGTCAGGACCTTGGTTTTACCCTCATCCATTAGACGACACCTCCAACAGTGCGGTGCCCCCTCATACCACGCTGGGGCATCAGTTCAGTACTGACTCAGTGAAAATTGTGCCACCTACTGAATCATTCTCAGCTCCACTCAGAGTTGGCCTGGCTTTTAGATTTTTCTCTGGAGAGCTGTTGTGAAAGATGGAGCCAGTCACGATGATGCTTAATTTATGAGTTTTCAAGGTTTTAAATGGCCAAGATCCTCAGACCTGTGTTTTGTATTTTCCAGTTTCACCTAGCAAAATTTTCAACGTGGTTCTATCCAGAATGACAGTCTCGATGATTAAAGTTTGCCTTAGACTGATCTCTCCTCAAGAAGGAAGACAGTGACAACATACACACCACCCGAGTGCATACGTGGATGTGTCACTGTATTTTAATGTAGAGCACATTGTGCTGCTTGTAGTTTGACTCCTCTAAAATGGAAATTGTGATACACCTTCCAAATCTGTGTAAATTATGTCACTTAAAATATTCCAGCGGGAGTTCTTTTTAGATTTTTATGTTCTTAGGAACAAATTCACTAAGAACTAGTTTTTAATCATAGAAGGAGTACACTTCACTGGCGAAATAAAATGACTTTTTTTTTTTAGTCAAAGAAAACCTTCATCCCAGCTCATCTAGATTAAAAAAAACAAAACAAAACAAAACAAAACAAAAAAAAAAACAAAACACCTTACCATCTACAAATGTCTTAACATAGCTTGACTGTTCTAAGAATAGCTGAGGAAGAATCAAGTAAGCCAGGTACTTTTAAAGGTATGAGTTTAGATATAGCTGTTTTCCAGGTTCTGCTTTAATTTAACATTTTAATCTGTGTTAATAGAGTAAATGGTTAATGTTAGTACACCTTATCCAAGATGTTTTAAGTTGGACTCTTGCTACATTCAGAAAATCTGGTCTTTAAAGTTATTGCAGAAATTCTTTTTTGGCTGCTAAAAGTAACAGTATGCTGGGACTGAGAAACTGCTCTGAAAGTATTTCTTGAGGTGTTACTCCTGGAAATGACATCAAGTAAATCCTATGACTGGTAGGTGAGAAAAGAGATGTTGGGAAACAGTTATGAAGAATACCTTGAGATGTGACAACTGAACCTGTAAAATAGATTTCAACATATCAGCTTGTTTCCTCTCATTCATGCTGGGACCAAGAATTCTTCAGTGTGCACATACACACACAAATACCCAGACACACACACACACACACACACACACACACACACGAGAGACACATATGTAAGCACACACACACACACACACTTATACAATCAAATATATCATTTTCTGTTTTTCCCTTTATTTCCCCATCAGTTTCCAGCTTTTCCTTTGACCTATTTTTATATTCATCTATTATTGTTAAACAAAAATATATTTTGAGGGGAAAAAAAAGGGTTTCAAGTCATTTTACCTTTTTTTCTAAAATGTCCTGTGCTATTCTACTTTCCGTTCATTATTTATTTTCTGGTAAACCAATTGATTATTAGTTATTTAGAGATCAGAAATATTATTTTAGAAAACAGAGGATTGGATGGCTGAACAGCTATAGAATGACATAAAATAGGTAACATCGTTCTGTTAATGGCTGGATTGATACCGGGTGGGAAAAATCAGTCACATTTTGTCTTTAATTATTAACAGAAAAATCGCCTGGGACAGATACTCCTCTATTTTTACAGCTGAAAAGCTGGGGCCTAGAATGAGTTGATCCACTTACTCCATGACAGTTGTGGAAAGGTTTGTGTGAGCTGTGGATGGCTGTAGGTTTGACATGATATTTAATAATGCCACATATTCCTAAAAAAATTGAATTAGAAAAAAAAATTGCCATTTAATTTTAATGAAAAACCTGCATTAGACTGATATTTTTCTTCTTTACGTCAGCTTCATTTAGTGCTTGTTTACGTGATTTTCTGTCATAAAGCTACATGCATGTCTTTGATATTTTCTTTTCCAGTGTTGTTCCTGTTATTTCCACATCATTCTGTCAGTCACCACTCAGCACTGAAAGTTTCTCCTAATTTTAATTCCCAAGTTCAGGGATACTTCTGTTTCACAAAAACAATGTTAGTTAAATATGTGTTCTTCTCCCCTGGAGAAGAAAAGGCAGAGAGATAAAAATAGAGATAAAGATGACAGAGATGATAGAGATAGAGATGATAGAGATAGAGATAGATAGATAGATTGATTGATTGATTGAATTATTAAGGCAAATAGTCATTTCAGTTACAATTTGCCAATATTCCAAATGAAAACGAGATATGTTAACAATAAAGAATATCTGATTCTGTTATTTGTAGCTTTTAGAATTACAAAAAGTTATGGATTACAAAAAAAGTACAAATAAATATGAATGTGTATGAATTTGCTGCATTTCCTCCATTGTTGAATAAAATTTGCATGTATCTCTAAATTGCACGTTAAAGGATTAATTCTTTGTCAATATGTTTCATACAAATTATGGCAACACGATTTGGTTGAATTCAATACTCATTAACTTAAGTTTATGAATACAAGCCTTCCTTGCAGGGAAAGGACAAATGATCTCCCAGACCCCTTTTCACTATATCTTTCTGGTCTTAAAACTAAGTCATCAAAATTTTATAAGAATTCCTCTTCAGGGTCATGAACGATGATTCAGTTTGTAATCCCAGTACTCAGAAGGCCGAGGCAGCAGAATTGCCAACATTTGAAGCCAGGTTAAGCTACCCAGTAAGTTCCAAGGCAGCTAGCAAGTCCTATCTTCAACAACAACAAAGAAATTTCTCATTAGAAGATTTGAAAGATAAGAAATACTGTCCAAATCGAATCTTTAATACGCATCTTAGTCATTCAAGGAAGACACTGAGATGTCATGGATATTTTGTTCTTAAGAAGAAACCAAAAAAGCAAAATTAGAATACCTAAAATATTAGAAAAAATATCAAATTAATAAGTTCCAAGATAGTGCATAGAATGGTGAACCTCAAAATATGAGTCCATTGGGTTGTTTCTAGACATTGTAAATGTTATTCAGTAAGAGAAAGAAGTCTTTGCAAATATTAAAAAGTAGAGGATCTTGAAATGAGGACAGCATTCTGCAATACAATGGAAATTTTATATCCAAGTGTTGCCATCCCTGTTATACTCCACCCAACAGTTACCTAGCAACAGCAAGGTAGGCCTAGGTTGCTATAAAAGAGGCTATTTGGCCCCTCCTTGCTCTCTGCCTCTTGTCTATCTCTCTTTTCTCACCTTGACTCCTTTGTCCCTCTCTTTTCATGTGTTCCTGGCAAGTTTCTTCTTCTTCTTCTTCTTCTTCTTCTTCTTCTTCTTCTTCTTCTTCTTCTTCTTCTTCTTCTTCTTCTTCTTCTTCTTCTTCTTCTTCTTCTTCTTCTTCTTCTTCTTCTTTTTCTTCTTCTTCTCCTCCTCCTCCTCCTCCTCCTCCTCCTCTCCCTCCTCCTCCCCCCTCCTCCTCCTTCCCCTCCTGTTCTTTTTCCCCTTCACATCCTCCTTCTTCTCCTCCTCCTCCTTCTTCCTCTCTTTTTCTCTGTATCCTCTCTTTCTCTGCCTCTACTCTCTTCTCAACTCCACTTCCTATGCCCTCAAGTAAACTGTATTCTACACCGTACCTATTTTATGGCTGGTACCTCAGGGGAAGGAATACTTCAGCATGGACCTGCTAAGGCATACCTCCCACTTCAGCATACTGTGCTCTATAAAAATATCCTTGGATTTTCATTAAATACAACATTTGGCGCAGAGACTTGGATCTAGAAACTTGCAGGTTCACATTTCCTGTTGCCACATGGATTTTCCAGCTATTGGATTGTCATACCTCCATGCAAACACAGGTGAATTGATAAGCTTTTCCCCCTTTCCCAACTGGTCAAATAAATATTTCCTGGTCCCAAGCAAGAAGTATTGAGCTCATAGCCACCCTATGGTGTCCTTGAGGACAGAGTTGTTCACAGTCATGATTGGCCCTCTTGCTGCTCTTTTTTCTAGGACGTCTCTCATGGGTGAGAATTTTCTACTTTTGAGACAGTTTCTCTCTCAGTGCTGGGAAATCCTAGGCCTAGGTAAACCATTCCCCTGCCCCCACTTGTGGGTTGGCCCAGAGCTCAGCCTCCAGTTCATCACATGACAACCTGATGATCTGGCCTAACTGCTGCCATTTCTAGTTATTTTTATTTTTATTTTATTTTATTTTATTTTATTTTGTTTTGTTTGTTACTTTGTTTGTTTTCGAGACATGGTTTCTCTGTGTAGCCCTGGCTGTCCTGGAACTCACTCTGTAGAGTAGACAAGGCAGGCCTCGAACTTAGAAATCTGCCTGCTTCTGCCTCCCAAGTACTGGGACTAAAGGCATGCGCCACCACCGCCCGGCTCATTTCTAGTTATTAATTTATCTTTGGGATGCCAAAAGAGACAGTATTAATGGCAGCTACTGTTATCCAATGGGTACTTCCAGGCTCCTCACTGGCATGCCTTTATTTTTACCCAAAAAGAAATGATGTCAACACTACTCCAGGATCCCTATTAGGATAACCCCTGGTTTAATTCACATGTTAAATTTGGCCCTAATACCCACTAAGTAATATTTCTAAATGACGACTTAACAGCAATTTGAAAAGAAAACTTTTATAACTATCACCAGTGATCTGAAAAATGGAAAGATTTCTATATTCAGGCTTTCCCCCATTTCACTCCAAACAACTTACTCTCTGCTTGCCTTCTCGCTCTATCCAGCTCTTACTGATGCCACATGCTCACTGACTGCTCTCCATGGCTGCCAGGTATCCTGCCAGCTGTTTGCTTCAGGGGACAGTCTTAAATTTCTATTTGCACCACAAGAGCAGCCGAGCCACATGTGCCCCTCACACTGTGCCATTTAGTCTTGTCTTTATTTGTTTCTGCGGATACATTACAACACTTCTGCTATTCCATTCTAAGCTTTAACACATGATTTTCCTCCACAGATGGAGCGATTGTTTCAGTGCCATCTTAGCTAAGGGCACTCACATGGCAGCCTGTAGCTTCAGTGCTATCTTGGTTGAAGGCAGTCTCATGACAAGCCACCATCTTTTTTATGGGTAATTTCTACCTCATTGTCTTCTCACAATAAAACAATCTGATTTAAGGCAAACAAAGACATTTTTAAGATAAAGTTTTCATATGATTTCTATGATGCCTTGGCAAATAATAATTTTAATATTATTTTAAAGATTTACAACAGTAAAAATATTAAAGATCACTGCCTTAAAGGTATGTTTAGCCTTGTTTTTGCTGTCATTAAGTTACAATGTACTTCCTTTGTTTGTTAGATATATTCTAAAACAAATAACTTAAACAGACACAGATTATACATTATTATTATTACTCTGATATACTTAATAGATACTAGTTCTCAATCTTGTCAGAAATCTGCTAAATATAATGTTAAATGTTTAAAGATTATTGTGACACACAGAGATTTCCAAATCCCAACAGTGACCCTCCACCCGCCAAGGTCTCCGAGAAAATATGGGCACAGCGTCAAGATTCTATTTGGATTATAATATGATAACTGCTGAGAAACACTGTTCCATTGCCTTGCCTTCTTCCAGAGCTTGGCCTAAACAGTGGACAGAGAACACCCAGAGAGTTAGATGTCTCATTACAAGGTGAGTCATTTCTCCCATGTTTGTGCCCCACAGGAGAAGTCTTTTATCTTCTGGGCCTGATGGTCAGACTAATTCTGCCCAAGTTGTGATAGAGGCCACTGGATTCTTGGAAAACTATTTACTCTTTATGTATGGACTATAGATTAACTGTTCTCATTTAGTTATTATATGACATCTAGATTATAATTTATTCTTCCTCGATTTCTGATTACATAGACTGCTAAGGTAATTGCAACTTGGCAGCTGGAAAACAGATCTCTAGCTCTCTTCCCCAAGGTAATCCACCACCATATTAGCTCATTACTCAATTTGTTAACTAGTTAAGACTACCAGATCACTTGTCAAAGACAGACAGGCTTGCCTTATTTACAGACTTCATTAGAAAGGATATACAAGTTCATGTAATCTTTCACAGATAAAACCATCTGTTACATCCTTATCTAAACTCAGGTACCAATGATTAAATACTTCATATTTTCTCCCCTTGCTAAGCCACTGTTATATTGAGATTTCAAGAGTTTAAAATCCTAATTTTTATCAATGGAGATTTATAAATTAGCCTAACTCTAATAAAACATTCAATAGTATGATCCAATTTTATAATCACAAATTCAAATTTCAAGTTTCCTTTCATTATCTATTAGCTGTAGACTTAAGGTGTTTCTCATGCTAATATAACTATCATATTCACAAGGTCACTAAAATTTGTGAGTTTCCTTTAATTGTCTTTTAAATGTAAACTTAAAATGTTTCACATTATGCTACATTAATATACATTCAGTCTCCTAGATGGAAGAAAAAAAGCTGTTTTTATGCCTTCTGCTCCACAAAAGGTTTTTGTCTTCTCTAAGCTCACCTTAAAGATTATTCATACTGTTAACAATTTTATCTTTTGTAAACTTATAAGCTCCAGTAAACCCATTCAGATCTACCTCTCATGGAGCAAACAGACACCATCTAGCTAAATAAACCTGCCAATCAATAGCTTAAGTTTCTACCTGTTAGCTATTCTAGAGGGTGGGATTCCTCTCCTGTTCCCTGGGATTGGGACTCCCCTCACCATAACCACCAAGACCTTTATTTTCTACCTCTAATATATATGTGTTTCATTGTCTTGCCAAGTCAAAAATCTATATTCAGGACAGCTCCAGAGAACCAACCTACATATGTGCCAGGACCTGTTCTCATAGACACAGATGCTTCTACTGGATCTGCTCCTTCCTACCCACAGATGGTCCCACAGACTCTGGAGAGCAAGGAAACAGATATCTCTCCTCAGACTTGATCAATATCTCATCCCCATTTTCTTAGGTTTCCCAGAGACACATGGGCCCAAAGTCAGCAGGAAGTAGCTAAAGATCACGAGGGTCTTATTCTTCCTTCACCATCACCTCTTTCTAGTTTCTCCTGTTTTTAAATTAAATCAAAGCAGAGTAGTGTTGGCATTCCTTCTAAGGTCTGCCTGACAGTTACCTAGTGAAAGCCAGGGAGGCCTGACTTACTATAAAAGGGACTGCGTGGTCCCTCCTTGCTCTCTTTGTCCCTCTCCTCTCTTCCCTCCCTGTCTCTCTCTGAGTGTTCCCAGCCAGCCTGTCCTCTTTCCTCTCTTCCTCTTCCTCCTCCTCCTCCTCCTCCTTCTTCTTTTCTCTTCTCTCTTCTCTCTCTTCTTTCTCTCCTCTCTCTCTTTCTCTCTCTCTCTCTCTCTTTCTCTCTCTCTCTCTCCTCCCTTCTCAACTCCCCTTCCCATATCCCTAAATAACTCTTTATTCTGCACTATATGTTGCATGGCTGGTACCTCAAGGGGAAGGCATGCCTCAGCATGGGTCCACTGAGGCACCCCTCACACCTGACTGTACAAACTTATCCCCGTCTTCCTTTTTATAAAACACAACACATAATATATGTTTATATGTAAGTATGTGTACATGTGGATACAGTATAACAAGTAGGCAAGAGATCAAGAATGACTGCCTAACTACTAGGGAGGACGAAGGACTGGATGCTGGTAATAGGCACAAGTTATGAAAGACACTGAAATATATAGACTTTGGGTTTGAGAAATTTTGGTGGGTGGTGCTTTGCATTTGCAAGTTTTTTTTTTTTTTTAAAGTGAATAACATTTACAAAAACAGAACAAGACAGAAAACAAAAAGCAATTATGCAGCAGTTACTTCATACAGTGGACAATGTTATTAGTGAGTAGAATCACCTCACTTTGCCTCAAGAGTGTGTAAAATCAGTGTGTAAAACCAAGAAACTTGACTGCTCTTTCCAAGCAAAACAAACCCAAAGCCTGATGTGTTTGGAGATATTGTGAAGGGAATGGACTCTTTAGAAAGAGGAAAACACTGGATGGAACAAAACCATGCAGATTTGGATGGCTGTGGCCATCCTGCTGAGAGTAAATTAACATTACAAATAAGATTTCAGAATATTTAAAATTACCTAACCATCAGCTGTGCCTGTCCTCAAGTACTTATTTTATTTGAGCTGCTTTCGCTCTGTGGTTTGTTGCTAATGATCCATTCACTGTTGCGACTTTGCCAGTGCTAAATGCTGAAGAAATGACAGCACATGTACAAACAGAATAGGCAGCTTTTATTAGACTGTTGAGTACTCATCAGTAGACGAGGGGATTGGCCTCTGAAACTGTTGAGTCTGGAGTGAGTGAAGGGCTCTGCAGGCCAGGGCTTAAATTCTGTATAAACATTTTGGATTTTTGATTTGGTTTGGTTTTTGTTTTGTTTCCTTTTATCACTAACATTTCTTACCAAGTGGACCAGGTCAGCAGGATTATAGATTCTCCCTCCAGGCTTTATGCTGCTTGATATTTTCATAGCCTGATTCCAGAAATCATTTACACATTGGTGAAGTAGACTCCTCGCCTTTCAATGTAACATTGTGTCTATAGTTTTTACTAAGCAAAACTGTCTTCTAATTCCATAGTACCATAGCTATAATGTAGAGAAATAAGTTGGGGGGAAAGCATTCATTTTATATACTTTGAAAAGCTATAGCAATCATAGAAAAACACCAACAACAAAACTCTTCATATTATATCTGAAATTCAGTAACAGTGAAAAACAAAATAATTCTTTATCTTGTGGAACCATACTTCAGTGGCATTCTGTTCTAGGATTTAAATTTTTGATTTTTATTCAAAAAGTCTTTATCAAAAGAAAAACAAAAAGAAAAGAAAGAGAAAGATGCATACAAGACATGTGAATGAGTGTGTTGGTGTAGACAAATGCTTGAAGAAATATTTACTGCTGTATAACTGCAGTGATCATCATTGCAGAATGTATCCCCTAGATACAACCCTAGAAAATTTTGTCCTTTTGTCGACATAATATTAGAATTAAAATTGTTCCTATAATAGCAGATATTCATTCCTCTTGAGTGATATTTAAGCTTAGGCTCAAACTTTAACACAATAGCAGGGTAAGCTTGAGGGTGGAACAAAAGAAATGGGGAGGGGGACTCTTAGAAGTTCCCAGAGGTAGTTAGGGGAGGAATTGGGGGTAGGGAGGAAGACAGACTGAGAAAAAGGAAGGGTTTCAAGGGGGAGGGGAAAAACTCAAACCTAAGACTCAGGGATGGGTAAATCTCCTCTTTACATAGTTTTTCAAAAGGTTTGTGATAACCAGCTTTTGTGTCAATACATTTGATGGCTCTGAGCTGTGAAGGTGACTGACAGCTGAATCTAGACCCCCTCTGGAGTGTTGCCTTGGGGATTGCCATTGTTGCTAGCGTTTCTTCAGACTGACCCAGAAGAAACATTGTCTCAGGAGGACTCTAACAACTGCCACCCCCAAGCAGCCTAGGAGTCAGGAGCAACCAACTTAGTTTCCCTCTAGCAGTAATTAAAACGCTGAGAAGAACAAGGCATGTTAACTGAGTTGAGCTTAAGTCTTTCTCCAAACTCTGATTTTAAGAATGCATCAGAGTATCCAAGGGTTTTTTTCCCCCCCAAGCAGAAATGTCAAAGAGTTTCTCTCATTCCTTTGTTAGCTGGAAAAACCAACGGTTGTCTGGGTGTTCCTCTGGAAGTGTTGAACTGAAGAGGGGTTGCAGGTAAATACCTTAGACTTTGTTTCTTAATAAAGCTAACGTGTTTACTGAGATACAACTTCAGCCAAGTAATGTTACTAGGAATTCCACCTAAAGGCTCAGCGAGTAGCTCAGGACTAAAGGAAAGGAATCCTTCTGTCCTGTACTGTTACACAGGTAAGACATTTGACTCGTGGGTTCACAGTTGTGCTCAAAGCCTTGGAACTGTGTTCTCAAAGAAATCTTTTCCACCTCTACTAGTCAGAATGTGTTTCTCTCTAACCTCTAAAAGCATTCTCCTCAAACCCTAATGAAAACTAAAACTTTGCCATAACTGGGCGAGCCACTTGGCCAGTGTAAAAGCCTGATAAACCTAAGGTGAGACCATAGGCACTTATCTCCTGGAAGCTCCTGGCCTGTGCCTCCATGTGGGTTTGGAGTCGAGCAAACAGTTGCAGGGAAATTCTAAATCACTGGTTGCTTGGTAGGTTTCTGTAGGTAGATGATTCGCTAAATTGAAGATTCCGATAGTAATCACTTATGAAAACAGGGTTGTCTAGGTTAGTAAAAATATAAGGGAGTTTTGAGTGTCGTTGCTGAAAATATCTCAGGCAGTCACAGATACATAGTGTACAGTGTTAGACACAGGAGGATGGAAGGGTCCCTGCCTGGACCATTGGGTCTCTTTTCCTATTCTGAATGCACAGAGCTTTGTCAACTATTCTTATCCCTCATCTCTTTCAAATTTTATTATTTACTCATCAAAACTCTTTGGAAACTAACTACAGGAAGTCGGGAGTTCAGAACATCTGACATTGTAAGGAATTACTATTAATTTGCCTGATGTTAATTCTTGCTTTGAAATACATTGCTCCTCCTTCTCCTCCTCCTCCTCCTCCCTCCTAGCAACAATTATGCTTTGGAGGGTTTCTGTTTGTTTGTTTGTTTGTTTTTTCCTTATAGATGGTAGATTGTCCTGGGATGTAATGATTTTGTAGCTTACGTACTTGTTTAAGGAAATGTTTACCTTTTTAGTTTTAAGTGATATTATGACAAAGTAGTGAAAGACCTTGGCAGGGGTCGGAGGATGGGCTGTAATTTAGTCATGTGCAGGTCTGTTAAATTTCTTAAGATCTTCACCTTTCATCAAATGACAAGAATTCACCTTTGGTAGATTGCTTTTTAAAGAATGCCTGAAATGTCATGCACAGATGTTCGCATCACATAGTAGGTATTTGGTAATTAATGCCTCAGAGAAGGAAACATTTCTGGTAGTGAAGCAACTAAGAAGCCTAAGAGCCTAAGTAGAAAATAAAATTCTGTGACTTGATTTCTTCTGCCTCATTTATTTGTATGTGACTCCAGGAATATTGTGTTGCTACTCTGCCTAGCAGGATTAATAAAATAAGATTGTAAATCTTCAATAGGTTTATCTACATTAAATAAATATGGTAGAACTCAGTAGTTAAAATGTTATACAAATGCCAAGTTTTGTGTTCTATTTTTGTATGATAAAATGTTGATACTTAGACAAAAGCAAGAGTTGAACTGCAAACTAGAATTGTGTTAGCTAAACATAGAATTGTGTTAAATCATTACAATAATTTCCCCTGAACTTTCTGTTGTCTGTAGAGTAGAGTTGCTATTAACTAATACAACTTAACAAATGCTTCCAGTACTGGATGTTTTCATGGTATTAATTTCAGGTGGGAAATTTTAGGAATATGCTAGTTAGTAAGTATAATATTACAGTACCTTGTAATATAGCTGCTGTCAGAATACAGCTGCTGATTATATTTCAGTGAAGTCTATAAATAATAATCTTAATAAGTTCTTACTTGGGGTGGGGTGGGATAGTTGGATCTTGTAACTCTAAGAAAGTGCAGATTCTAGGTCATTAGGAAACACGAAATGTAGGTTGTTCCACAAAGCACATGTTACAGTATTAAAGATAAAAACCTACACTTTTATATTGGGTGTGGAGGTAAGAAGAATTTCGGGAATGGAAAAGGAGCAGAATTAACATCGGCATGGGGATGAAATGGCTGTCACTGTTACTTTAGACACACTGCAAACTGGCCTGGAAAACTGTTATCATTTATTAGTCACTGTCTTGTTTTTTGATTCTATATCAGTATTTAGTTGTCTGAATGAGGAACTGACATTCTTAACTAAAATAAATAAATTAATAAAAAAAGCTGTTAGTTATTTCAAAGAGGCAGAATAATAATTTACATAAAATAAGAAGTTAAATTGTTACTATTTTTTTTAAACTATGTCTACTAAAAGAATGGTAGGCTAGGTTTGGGGAAAAAAAGGAAAGGAAAAGTCATTGTCATCCCAGCCATACATTTCTGGATGATCATTCCATCCCCTTTAATTAGTCAGCTCAAATGGTGAAGGGCAATGCTAACAGAAGTTGTCCTGGGGAATTTTAACTTTATTCGTCAAATTGGGGTTACCGAAGAAAATTCTTGAAGAAATTCAAGATGAGTAGAGCAGTTGATGTCTTTCTATTTCAAAAGCAAAACAGAAAATAGCGATGAAACAAAGTTTTAAAATAACTACCACATCCAGAATGCCAGAGAGCAGTGGTTCTCAATCTTCTTAATGCTGTGACAGTTTAATACAGTTCCTCATGTTGTGGTGACACCTCCAACCATGAAATTATTTCATTCCTACTTCATAGCAGTAATTTTACTATTGATGTGAATTGTGATGGAAGTATCTGATATGCAGATTCTCTGATATGTCACACCAAGGCATTGCTACACACAGGTTGGGACCCACTGCCATAGAGAAATGCTTATAGACCTGAAACCACCAGAAATTGGAGTCATATTTACAGCACCGTTGAATAGTGTGTAACCACAGACACTTTATTCAATAGCTCAAAGCTTGCACATTTCATTATTTTATAGTTAATTAATTTCTCTTTTTCATGAAGTTCATAGGATTATTATAAGATTGTCATTGAATCTGCCACAGCTCAAAAATGTTATCATTCTTGACAAAATTAAACTGGGAACCTTTGAGGAGCAGCAAACTTCTGTGTTCCATTTCCTTGGTCCAACAAGTAGAAATACAGTTACCTTCAACTTTCTAACTGAAGTTTTATTTCATAAAAAATTAAGCATTTATCACAGCCAGAGAGCCTAAAAATCAGAAAACTTCCACAAATGATTATTTTTCTAGACACTTCTTATTTTCCTTTCTTTTTTCTTAAACTACACACTAATTGTGTCTGCTGCACTACTCTCCAGTTCCCCTGTACTATTAAAAGTATATTTCATATTCAGTCATTTCACCACTTCTTCAGGTCCCATGGTTTGTATGGATCCAGTGCTACAACTTTAACAAATCTATATTCCCTTATGTTAAACTTTATTCCCTTACATACAACTTTATATTCTCTTACTCCCGGTCATTAGTCTATTTCATACATTCATAGTTGTTGTTTCCTTCTTGAAAAGCCAAATAAGCAAAATGTAGAGAATACACAGACACGCTGAGTATATATCGACAACCCTGTTGTGACAGTTACCTTACTATCTTGTGGGGAATGAACGATACTCTGGTAGGATCTCAAGAGGATGCTAGATGTGCTGGTATTTCTATTCTTGATAATTGCTCTATTGTAACTCATTTTCGATGCCATTAATACCACGATTTTTTTATTTGTTTGCTTGCTTTTGAAGCAAAGTTGAGTTTATTAAAACCAACGTTTTATATATATATATATATATATATATATAGAGAGAGAGAGAGAGAGAGAGAGAGAGAGAGAGAATTACTTAGAAAAATGGCTGAACCTCAAGAAGGGCAAGAGTAGACTTGTCATCGGGAGGAAGCTTGGGAATATGAATTATTTATTAGTTTTATAGGTTCTGCTGCTAATGACAGAGCTTGCAATGTATATAGAACATAATAGGTATTCTCTAATCATAATAGTAGTAACTGCAATCAATATGTTTAGCACCTAGCACCATGCTAAAAGTATTAAAAACATAAAAATCATAGGTAAGCATGATAACCTGAGTTGGGTCAAATTAAGATATTTTAGAATGTTTCATATATATATACTATATATGTGTCATATATCATACATTGATATATTAACTATTATATTATATATTATAGTAGATAAAACTTGAATCCTTATATATAGAGATATTTATAGGCTCTATATCCTAATTGCTGATGACTTCAAAAATTGACTTAAATTACTGAAGGACAGAACACATGTTGCTCATCACCAACTGATGTTATCCTGTGTCAGGTAGGCTCTGGAAAATACACTCAGAGAGAATGAAACTTATGAAAACAGTAACATCTCAGTATTGTTTTGAAGATAAGTGCGACCCCCACAGCCCCTCACAGACTCTTGGCAACCCTCAGAATTCCTGAATTCAAGTGTTAAGGACCATGACCTATTGTGGAGTCTGGTGACCTGAAAAATATACAAATTACTTATGTGGTTTCCCATCTCAGCCTCATACTCAGTGAAACATGGAATGACAAAGAAGATTTACTTCAAGGAGAATTAGTAATATGTTTTTAGTAGCATTTCCATGTTTAAAACCCATGTTTGTTTTAAATCCTTTGAGAATATATTGAGTTCCTCTCATTGTAAGGAGAAAACTGCCCTTTCTGATTTCAGTTAAAATAAAACTCAGAATTCTTGTTTATTATTGACAAAATGTGTTAGCCTCTTTACTATTTTGTTTCTTAATTGCAGTCTGTAGACTCTGAAAAACATGAGCTTCTACCAGTCAATAAGGTGACTTTTCCAGACAATGGAGGTATAGAGCATTTCCTCAAGGATGTCTTTCTTCCTTCACACTAACTGAATGCAATCCCATCAGCAGAGTGCAGTAGTTCTAATTTCATTAAACACATCATCAGAGTGCTTACTTAACATTTCCTTGATACATTTTAATTGGTCACAACTGGCTCCTTTTGTCTGAAGACTTCGTAAGTTATCTGCTCATTTATAAGTGAAGACAAAAGCTGTCAGATCCCCAGGGTACTTTCTTCATTTCTCTGTGAGGACATCTGTCCTCTGAATAGTTTTCGTCTTTCCCAACAGGTCCCCTCTCAGCTGCTCTACGTTCGTATGTCTCTCAAGAGGGGTTAATTCCTTACAGCTGTATCCTGCCTTCCATGGATCTCACATGTGCAAATTATTAATCTTTTCTCTATTGCTACAGCAACTCCCTAGGCCATAAACACCCCCTACCTAAAACTGGCAGTTTTCCAAGAAAAACTTTGAAATACTTTGCCTGAAAAGATAATTTGGACTCCTTCAGTTTACACTGTGCCTTGGTATAATACTATAGATAAAGAAGTAGAAACTTACTTCAAAGTAATTATTTAGAAATAGAAATTGAATCTGTATGCTTCAGTCTTTCTCTACTGCTATGTAACAGGTCCAGATTTATATTTTATTTACCTTAAAAGACAAAGTACATCATCCACAAGAACAACAAAACAGGCTATACATACTAAATAAAGAGCCCTCTTTTCAATAGTTCTGCGGTTTTGGTCAGGGTTTTCATGCAAATTACATCACATAGGATTATTTTCATAAATGAAATTATCATTTATTTCAGCCTTAGGACAATATATTTTCTCAAACACTACATGAATGAATGTGTTGACATCTTCAAACTATATTATACATGTTTTCTTATATGAGCAAGTTAATGTTTATTTTAATGTAGAAAACAAACTTACCGGGAAAGGGGATAACACTTGAAATGTAAATGAAGAAAATCTCCAATACAAAATGAAAAAAGAAAGCAAACTTTAGAAAGTCAAGTAAAAACAAGTATATGAACTTGACTGCATTTTGACTCTCAATGGAGAAGCTTGTCAATTTAGTTAGTGTGACATATATTTAATTTTAGATATTAAATTCTTTGGGACTCACAGTTAGATGGTCATGACTGCACCATTTCTGCTACACTTTGATATTTTTTCCCCTTCTTTACCTACTGGCTGGACTGTCTTATGGTAACTCCAGCCTTCAAAAATCAATGATTTATTTTAAAAGTTAGATATGTCATAATAAAGCATTAAGAGATTCCAGGAATAGCATCTCTCGGTGATTAGATGCCTCTAGTGGTGTTTGGAAACAGAAGGCAGAGGGGCAGAGATTTTTACTACCTGACAAGTGCAATAATCCCCCAGAACTGCAAGGCCTGGAGCATCTTATTGCTGTTATGAAACAGAATTTATAAATAAAAATAAGGAAAACAGCCAGAGCCATGCACTTCCTGGGCTTTGCTGACATTGATATGACAGCCAATCAGAAATTTCCATTCATGCCAGGATTGCCAAACCAATAATTTTAGCAATAAAACCCAGCCCAAGAAATATTAAAGTGTTTTGTCCCGAATACATATTTAAACACAAAATAAAGGTAAGTTCGTTATAATTCAGACACACAAGATCATTTTAATATATACAGAAAATCTCCCAGTAGACCAATTAAAAGGAGCTTCCAAACAATACTGCCTCTTAATTCACATAATATTTTAACTCAAGCAAGTTACATTTCAACATTTTCAGATAAGCCATATAATAGTGGGGAAAGGGGATTAGGAGAACGGTGAGATGTGAATTGAAGCTTGAATTATTTCAACTGCAGTTTAACAGGCTTTAAGACTGAAAAGGACTGGGAACACAGAGGGGACAAACTTGCGTCGATTATTTTTTCATTACATGCATTATTCCAGTTTTTAAAATGTCAGTTGCTTGTCATGTTAACTAAGAATGCATTCACCATTGTATGTATCTAAAGCCAGCGTTTAACTGAGAATTTTGCAAAGGACAGATACAAAGAAGTGGTTTTTCCTTCTCTCTGTATATAAAAATAGAACTTTCAGAAATGTCATGGCTGACACATTTAGCTGCTGGACATTGAAAACCCTCTTTCTGACTCACAACCTGTGACTGGAACTCTGTCAGAGTAATCAAGAGATGTTATACAGTCGAGCACAAACAGGAGTCCAGGCTTTGCTATTTGGCCTGGCTTTTAAAGGAAAGACACTTAATTTTTCTTTGGCACATAAATAAATATTTTTCAGAGTCACATTTAAAATATACAACTGGATTAGGAGTATCAAGTATTTGTGCAGCTAATTATTATAACCAATATTTTGTGAGCATGTGAATTTGACATAGTAAAACATGGTAAGAGATAGTCTTGACCCAGTAAATACCTCTGTGCACTGGGTTATTTTCTAAGATGGCATTCAAGTCAGAGATGACCATGACAACAAAGGCAAATGGATACAGTGAACCTTCAAACAGTACAATGCAAATTTAAAGGTCAAAATATGATTTTTAGGTGATATTTGCCTCTGTTTTAATGTCAGATGTAATTAGGCTGACTATTTCCAAAAAATTAAGAAAAATTATAATGCACAACTTATTTCTCCTGGTACTCTAAAAGTATTAATTTTTAGGGTTATATGGTGCCCATATTTTTAAGCCAGGGGAACGTTTAGAAAGGTTTACTTTTCCTTAATAGTCAATTTTGTAAAATGCAAAATTTAACAAAGGGCATTAGCATGAGCATCTGTGAAGTGAATAGATTCAGAAATGGACAAATCTGCTGTTGCTGTCCCTGTCATACTCACTTGTATTTTAGTCTAACCATACTGTTTCTTTTCTTGGCTTCCCATCACCTTTGAAAACAACTGTATTCAACCTTTCAAACTGAATGACTGGAATAGCTCTTAGACATTTAAACATTTTAGGCATTGAAGCTTATTGTGATGTGCTTCTATAATTTTTTTAAAATTTTAATATTTTTATTTTCTATATTCTTTGTTTACATTCCAAATGATTTCCCCTTTCCCGGATCCCCCTTCCCCATATGTCCAATAAACCTTCTTCTCTCCATCCCTTCTCCAATCACCTCCCTCCTTTTACTCTGTCCTTATATTCCCTTCCCATGCTAGATCAATCCTTTCCAGGATTAGGACCCTCTCCATACTTCTTCATGGGAGTCATTTGTTATGCAATTTGTGCCTTGGGTATTCAGGGCTTCTGGGATAATTAATATCCACTTATCAGAGATTGTATTCCATGTGTATTCTTTTGTGATTGGGTTACCTCACTTAGAATGATATTTTCCAGATCAAACCATTTGCCTAAAAATTTTGTGAATTCACGCCAAGGTCGCGGGTTCGATCCCCGTACAGGCCACCAATTATGTCACATCCACCTTCGCCAGCAAAGATTACTTGACACAAGGAGTTTCTTCCTTATAATGGTTTTATTCGGGAAACCTTGACTTGAACTTAATTCTTCTATTGGCGGCCCCAGACTCTCTCCCAGCCTCACCTTAAGTACCCTAGCTAGCCTCATTTGCCCAGGGAGATAACCAGCCGTATTCTCATAGGTGAACTCAGTGAGTTCTTCATTAGCATGTAAGTGAGATAAGGAACAACGCAGCACTCTGCGCATGTGTTCCAGTGATTTACTACCAGGGAGCAGCATGTGGCCAGCACCATCTTGTAACAGAGAAGAACAAAGGGTGGCTCACTACAGTATTCCATTCTGTAAATATACCACATTTTCTGTATCCATTCCTCCTTTGAGGGGCATCTGGGTTTTTCAGCTTCTGGCTATTTGCTTCTATAATTTACGGGGAAAGATTTCAGCTAGTAATTTATTTAGGTTCCACATTTTATATGTTTTCCTGTGTTAGAAATGACTTTATGATGGCTTTAGAAAACAAGTTCAAATCTTGTCTCTGAGAACTACAAGCTGTACAAAATCTTGGAAAAGCAAGTCTTTATAAACCTGAAATGTTTGCTATCAGTATGTGGAAGATGGCCACGTGTTCACAAGTTGTGAGCTTTACCAAATCAAATAATGGCATGAATAGATTAGTGCAATGTCTGTCAATTAATACACTTAGAAAAATTAATTACTCCTCTCTCTTAGTTACTTAGTGCTGTGACCAATTATCTGTTAAGAAGCCATTTAAGGCATTTTGTAATAGTTTGAGGGTGTAGTCTATTATGGAGAGACAATCAAGGCAGTTTAAAAGTGGCTCTAGCTTTGACAATCTCAAGTCAATTTTTGTGTGATAAAAAGATAAAAAAGAATTTCATTTTCATTTGATCACTGTTTTTTCTGTGTTCAAGAAATCTGTACCTCTAAAATATAAAAGCTGAGTGTTTGGCATTCTTACCTTTGCATCCATCATAAGCATAGTTTAACATTCTAGTGGGCAAACTTGTCTATATTATTATTACACATAGCTCAGCACCAGTTGTTAAATCCAAACCCTCCTGAGATACTGCATTTAAATACTTGAATCTTAATGTGGAACACCTACATTTTCAATACTAAATCTGAAAGCACCCTGACCACGTATTAATTGAACAGGACTGTCTATTCCAATTGTGGGTATTGGGGATTAGACTGCTTACAAATGAAGTCCATTGATTAGGTCACATGGTATCATTTCAGGGATGTGAAAAGTTCGGAGCTCTTGTTTTGCCCTTCCCTTGGGGCGTTCACTCTTCTTTGTGACCCCAACTTGCTTCAGGATTTTTAAATTTGCTGCTAACTAAGGTGGATGCATTTCCTGACCTTGCTGGTGGGAATAGTCCAGAAGTCTCTCAAGTGCTGTAGGAACTAATTAATATGCATATTATACTAAGAAAGAATCATTAGTTTATGGTTATCTGTGAGAGAGCACAGCAGTCATGGTGGCTCATTACTAAAGACATGCCCATCTTTAATAAAGAAAGTAGTCTTTACTTAGAATTTAATTTTACAACTTAAAATTGCTGATACAATATTTGATTGCATAAAAACATAAAGTTTTTATATTATTCCTAATTAATTTTATTTGATTAATGGCTACTATCTAAAAATGAGTATAAAAATTAGAAAATGTTCTAAATATTTGAAAAATAATAATTCATACAAAAAAGGTGCTGTGAAATAGAAATTATTGTAATTTTAATTCATCTTAATGCAACAAGCAATTATTGGGGGATAAGAGGACAAAGTACTAGGCTTTGTACAAAATTGCCATACAGATCAGATATATTCTCCTCTGAAACTTTCTCTCTCTATTACTCCTTATTTGTGAACTTAGTTGTTCATAGCATAGGCCAATCCAGGCATTGACCGGCATTGGGGAGATAACCAGTATCCAAAGAATCAGAAATATTAGCTAATAAGGGGTGATGAAGAGGTCAGTCTTGGTCAGGGTGACCTGGAGTTGAACATAACATGAAAGATTTTGGTACCAAAGGGGGAAATATAAAAGCTTTAGAATTAAGGTATTGTGACTTTGGGGTCCTGAGAAGCAGTCATAGATCAACAAAGAACACTACACAGGGCACACATGTAACTTGACTATGTATGTCAAGGGCTGAGCTCCTCAGTTTGAAAATCGTCTCGCCTCTCTCTACAGCCCACTCACAGGGTGGGGCCTTTCTTGACTTTTGGCATCAAGGACATCTCCATAGTTAGATGACAGCAACTCATTGGTTGCTTGGCTAGAAGTTAATCACATAGGAGAAGCAGACCGTGTTCAAAAAGACAGCAAAGCAATGCCAAAAATAAGGAAAAATCATACAGAGAAAAAATATGCATGGGAAAATCGTAGAGTTGGTAAAACATATGATGCAAAATAGTACACTTTTCCACAATCAAAAATTAAGGAAATAGGCAGAGGAACTAGAACTCATTATGTGCACTTGCTGGAGTTGGGATGTAGGGACAACCACGTTTATATTTTATTTTGAAAATATTTCTCTTTAGATATTTGATTTATAGAGAAACATGTTAAAGCAAACTTGAATATTTATACAAAAGTTAAGTGTGTTGAAGCTTGTTTAGACTTTTGGATAACTCTGGATTTCTGTTTTAAAAGTAATAAAGAAAAGGCTATTTAAAAAACACAATCAAGAGCTGTAGGTCTGGAATACACAATAATGGAATCAATGACCTGAGATGACATACAGGAGAGAAGAATCGAGGTACTTGGGTCAATGGACAAAAGTCAACTCTAAAGGAAATATGGGAAAATAACTGAAGAAATTGAAGAGCATCTCAAAGAACTAGTGAAGTTGATGTAGACAAATGCATGTATAGTGAGAGACACACAGATAAGTGTATGTATAAAGAGAGACACACAGAGATTGCAGTGGGATAAAAGAAGGAGAATGTTTGAAAGGCAGTCATTAAAATCCTTCCAAAAACTGATGTCAAATAATGGTGCATCTAATGTTTGCATATTCCAAACAGTCAAAAGTGGACATATTATAGTCAAGGAAGGAAAGTAATTCCCACTGAGAAATTCTTTCAAACTAGCCAGAAACCAGAAAAATGGTGAATGGCTACTTTTTTCTTCAGAAAAAAATCTGTAGGTTAAAAGGCAGTATATGACAAACAGAAAATATTTATTGTTATCAGACCAATGTAAGAAAAAAATGTAGAAGGTCATTGAGTTGAATGAAAGGAGGCTGAAAGAAAGCTTAATTCATCGAAAGAAGTGAAGGAAACGGAAATAAATGAAAGATATGAAAGATGGTGCCAATATGTAATTTCTCTCTTCCTTAAGCATTTTTAAATTTATATAATCATACAGTGCAATATGTCCAATAGTGCATTTGGGGTTCGTAGCATACCTAGACATAGCATATGTGACAAAGTGGGAGGAAATGGGCTTGTATTGGTGCAAATTGTTGTTTTTTTACGGGACTTAATTCATATTAGCACATTAAGTTATAATCACGGAGATTTTGATAAGCTAAGATATATGTTGTAATAAGTGGAACAACAACTAAGAAAATATTTAAACTTTTTAAATCATTATCAATGCAGAGATATGATTAATATCTGAAATATGGATTATTTTTCAACCTTATTCAAACATTAGATTTTACATATACCAAAAACATCATATTTTATACCATAAATGTCTACCATTTTGTGTTTTATGTTTGATTCAACAATTTAAAAGTTATATATGTTCCACAAATATATGAAACTTTGTATTACTTAAATAGATTAAAATTTTAAATGGAAGTGTATAAGCTTAACACCATAATTTTTTGACACAAAATTTTTTGACTTGAGGTAAGAGAAAATACAAAGATATGGTACACAGAAGTAAGAAAAGGTCAAGTCATAAACAGAATTCAAATGATATCACTAATTCCAGCCAATGACAATTGATTAAACATACTCTGATGAAAGGCAGATGAAATAGAAGTACAAAAATTGGCTATTTGTGCTCTATTATGAGTCCTCATATGTATTACTCAGAGATTTCTGGGAAATCAGACCAATAGAATAGATATACTGTAAAAGAGGATTTATAAGATTGCTTATATAATGTGGTTGTCTGGCAATGTCTGTGTCATAGTGGGGAACATGAGAACCGAGTAGTTGCTGAGCTTTTCACCATTATCAGGCTGGTGCCAGATGCCTACAGGATGTCTGAAGAGCCTTCCTTAGTCTTCATTCTGTGTTTGAAGCTGGAAGAAGCTGATTCTAATATCAGCAAAGGGGTTGGCTGTGCCTATCCTTTTGTTTGGGTTGCTGCTAGAAGGTGACAACCACATTCAGGTGACTCTTCCCACATCAACAAAAGCAGTCAAAATAATCTTTACAGACATCCTCATGGGCTAAGTGTGTAGAGTCCCTCCCTGAGATTCTTTCTCCAAGATACTTGTACTTTGTGTCAAGTTCACAATTATATCTATCCATCACCCTATAAGACACTTTATATATCAGTTCTCTACATATTTATTGTTTTGTGTTGATGAGTGTTAAACTTAGAGCCTTAAACATACCATCTAATTGAGTTGTAGCACAATCCTGAAAGATTCACCTTAGATTCAAAGGTAGAGAAATGTTGAAAGACAAATATAGAGGAGAAGTAGTTTGACTAAAAATAGTCATAACAAAAATGGGATTGCTATATTAATATCAGACAATATAGAATTTGAAAAATAAGTATTATGTGAATCATAGAGGCTGGGGAGCTTGCTCAGTAGGTAATGTGCTCATTATGCAAGCTTGACAATTTAAGTTAAACCCTTGAAATTAATGTAAAATGTTAAATATGGTGGTGATACATATATAAAATCCCAATACTCCATAGGTACAGTAGGAGTCAGTGACAGGAAACTTGCCAGGAAATTTGTGGGCCAGCTTGACTGGAGTAGACAGTGCATTGACTAAAACAAAAGAAGGTCTGCCTCAAGAAATTGGAAAACCAAAACATATGCCAGAAAGACATTCACACTTGTATGTGTACACACATATAACACACACACATACACACACACGCACGCATACACACACACACACACACACACACACACACACACATACACACACTTCAGAGAAATTTTTATCTAGAAGTATGGCCACACTGGCAAGAAATCACACCCAGAGACTATCTAAGTCTATATGATCCAGTCAGAATGAAGACAAGCCCTGGTCTGGACTGGTATGGTCTGGCTCAAATATAGACATGCCCTTAATACATACCTTTATTATTTATTCCATACAAACAATGGAAATAAGGTTACTTTATAGAAAGAAGTAGTGCTATTTGAAAGTGATGTCTAATTGGATGGCAGTTCAATGATTGGAGTCAGTTCTGTTCAGTCAGTTGAGTTCAGTTCAGATCAGTCAGTGCAGGAAGCAGTTCTGTTCAGTTCGTTTAGAAGAGGAGGGTTTACTGGACAGTTTTACAGAGACAGGTTTCAGAGAGAACAAGCTAGACACAGGTTAAGACAGAATGAGCCAGAGAATGAGAAGGAGCCAGCAGATCAGAACAGATCGCCAGAGTTAGCTTGGAGCCAAGTGGAACAATTCAATCAGAAGCCAAGTTTCAATCAATCTACTTGGAGAAGAAGGAGTTTTGAGTCAGAATAGCTGAGTTGAGCTGGCCCGTCAGGGTTCCTAAAGAACTAAAAAGAGTGAGCTTATTTGACAGTAAGCCTCTGAGATGACAGTTACATCAGGCAATGAAAGTTACTTTTCAACACACACACACACACACACACATACACACACACACACACACACACACATACACACACTGAATAAAATTTCAAAAATGACTTTTATAAGTTAAAGTTCAACATCAGGAATATATAATGTTTACTTTTGTGAAGATATCTAACAATGAAGAACCATATATTAAACATAGTCTGAAAATTAAGCACAGATAATTCAAAGGAACATCATTTTTAATTATTTATCTTTTATTGAAAATAAGTTCAATTTTCATAAATATATCCTGATTATAGCTTTGCTTTATTCTTCCTCTCTTCTTCCTGCTTCCATTCCCTTTCTATCTCTTAATAGCAAGGAACAAGCTTTGAAGAAATAACAACTGAGTATGACAAAATAAAATATGCTACTACTAAGCAAAAACCTATCATATCAAAGTTAGACACAGCAGCCCAATATGATGAAAACATTTCCAAGAGTGGGCAAAAGAGTCAGAGACTCACTTGTCACAGTCAGGAGGCTCATAGTAATACTAAGAAGACAGGTATATTATACACCCAGCGGACCTGGGCTAGACCCATGTAGGTTCTGTGTGCTGCTTCAGTCTCTGTGAGATCCTATGTGCCTTGCCTACTTGATTCAGGGGACTGTTTTCTCCTGGTGTCCTCTGCTGTGTGTAGCTTTAGCTGCTCTGTATAAGCTCTGGGAACAGATTGTACTACCAGCCCTCAGTCCGAGAATATTGGATTGGGGATGAAAAACAGTTGATAAATTTCAACTTGCCTTATTGACATGATTGTTAGACACTCCCAATCTACTTTGTGCCCTTTCCAGAACTCCCAGCTCATTACGCTAAATCTGTTCTTACCTTCAGTTGCTCTGTCACCTTCATTGCCAGCTCAACATTTCCAACCTGTAGAAGTAGCTCAATGCCTCTCTGCCTGAGATCTCACAAGGCTAGTTTCTGTTTCTCCCACTTAAGTATGGAGAGCTCTCCTCTTTCCTCCCCTTCATCTGTCTGTTTACCTGTAGGGGACCTTGACCTGGAAGTTCTGCTTCTTCCTTCTACCCAGCAGTTGGTCCATGGCTTCTTTAAGGATAAAGAACCAAATAGGGAACAACACCTTAGCATCAGAATCACACTTTCATCCTCCATACTTCTGACTCTTAAAATGTTTCGGCCTCTTTCTTGAGATTCCCTAAGCTCTGGGGGAAGGAGTTTGATGGGGATCTTTAATTTAAAGTCTGGGTGTAAGACTGTGCATCTGTTCCCATTTGATAGCAAATGAATCATCTCTCATGTCTGGATAAGGCATTGATCTATGAATATAGCAGAATGTCAATAGAAGTCATTTCACAGATTTTATGGGTGGACTTGGGGTGGGTGGGAAAGGGAGCAGGGGATCATGACAGGGTCAAAGGAAACAGTGCTAGGAGAGAATGGAATTGGGGTCACTTAAAGGGTGGTGTGGCAACCTAGTGCAGTAGAAACTTCCATGAAAGCATGAAAGTAATCAACTAAGGATTCCTAGTAATGGGGGAAATGAAGTTACAACTGGACACCTCTTCTTGCCAGGTGAGTCTTCCAGTGGCCAGACTAGGTTACATTTAATTAAGTTGTTGGCAAAAGTATTCTCATGGAAATTCCCAAACAGCACAGGCTGTTGCTAAGACAAAGGGTTGCTTTTCAAAAACTGACAGTGGTGTCCAGTTGCCAAGGACACACCCATAAACCTCACTGAACACCGAGAAATTGTGCTGATGCCTACATGAAACCTTCTCCACTACATTGCAGTCTGTTTAGTGCAGGTAGGTACTCTGCAACCTAGAAAAAAGAAAGGTGGATACAAACCCAGCCTCAAAACCTTTCACCTACAATCTGTCCTGCCTGCAAAATATGCTAGGGCAATGGTGTCACATGACTTGTGGGAGTAGCAATCAGTGTCAGAGTTAATTTAAGACCCACTCCTCAAGAAGAAATCAATGGCTTTGGGTAACCAAGAACTAGAGACTAGAAGGCCCAGAGACCTGAGGTAATACATAATATTATTTGGGGCAAAAAAAGCATCAAATGGAAATGGAATTTTCGCTTGGTGTTAAATACTCCAAATAGATTCTAAAATATGCTTTTTAACTAAAATGGAGTTTAAAAAACCCTACAACATAGGTCCTTCCGAAAAATTCCATATATTTGGAAAGCTAACATCATATTTCTGAAGAAACCCTGAGCTATACAAGAGATTAAAAATTAAAAATATTCTTGATTTGATTCAATGGAGGTATTCAGTATGAAAACATACAGTATGCAGCTAAAACACTGCTTAGAGAAAAATGTATTAGTTTAAATGCTTCTAATTTGTTTCCCACGACACAACATCTCCATTTATTCATTTATCAGATTATTGAGAACTTGCTATGTTCCTGGAATCTTCTACACTGCTGAGTCAGACTCTGATCCCCAGAGCTCAGAGTAATGGGGGAAGGGTAACAGTAATCAAGAAATTACTTATGACTATGTTATCATAAATTTTTAAAGAATTTGCTGAAAATATAATGTTTGCATAACACGGAAGTATTCCCAAACTATATTTCCAATTATAGATGCAAATATTAATGAATTTATAGTATTAACGATTTAGCTTTTAAAATTATTATTACAGAAGCCAAGCAAACTGAGAGATGGGATAACAGTATCAACTAAACCATCTGGGAAGTCCATTTGTAGTTTTTTGAGGTATCTGCATATTGATTTCCATGGTAGTTTGATCAGACCATGGCTTAAAGTTTTCACAACATACTTTAGTAAATATTCTTTTTTTCCCTTTTTTATTGGATGTTTTATTTAGTTACATATTAAATGTTATCATCTTTCCTGATTCTACCCCCCAGAAACCCCCTATCCCATTTCCCCCTCCTCCTGCTTCTATGAAAACATACCCCTACCCACCCACTCCCATCTCACTGCCCTCACATTCTCCTACACTGGGGCATTGAGCCTTCACAGGACCAAGGGTCTCTTCTTCCATTGATGCCTGACAAAACCATCCTCTGCTACATATACGGCTGGAGGTTTAGACCCTGGGAGCTCTAATTGACTGATATTGTTGTTCTTCCTATGGGATTGCACTATTCTTAGGTGCTTTAATCTCCTTTCTCATCCACCTTCTACAAGTGGTAGTGGAAAAGAAAGGTTATTAGAGCACGGGGTAAGTGGCACTGTTTAGAAATATTTTTTGGGATGATTCCAGTCTTCATATGAAGATATCAGCAGTTCAGTCTACTAGCAAACTGAACACAAATCAGAAGCTGCAGTCCAGTCCAGTTGGCAGATTCCACACATGAATCTGCAGCGGTAGCTCTATCCAGAATGAACTGCGAGGCTGGGGAAGTGGCAAAAAGCCTCTAGAATATCACTGATGTTCTGAGGTGAGTTGCTCTCCAGGAAATCAATACAAGCGAAGATCAGCAATGAGGTGCAAGGGCAACCAGTTCCAGGTCATTAGCAGAGTCTAGTGAAGCCTGCAAAGCAAGCCAAAGCAGGAGCCTCTTCCCACTGTCTATGGGGTTATATGTGTATTCTTTCCAAACATCCATTGTTCTCTCACATGTCTGCTTTGTCAAAACTTCCTCTCACCCTTTTCTGCTTCAGCAAAGCGTCATTATGACCTGCCTGAATCTCTAAAGAAACCAAACATTTCCACTTCAATATCATATCCTACCAGTTGCATAGAATGGATTTCTTCTGTCCTTGCTAGTGATGGTTGAGGTTTGTTTTCATAATGACTACCATTCTGACTAGTGAGAGATGGAATCTCATCGGTGAAGTTGCTCATTTTCCGTGGTTATTGGTCATTACCATTTCATCATTTCACAATTGTATGCTCATTTCAGTGGCCCATTTATTATTAAAATGTTTAGTATTGTTTGTATATTTGTTCTGCTCTTAAAGGTTTTATTCCATTGTCTAGGTACAGAATGCTTTTAATTTCATATTTTCCAATATGTCAAGTGTTGACATTATTTCTTACACAACTGGAAACTGTGGTGTATATCTATTTCTTGAAGTATTTATCTAACTTTATTCCTTTAATAACATCAGATGCTATGTACTTAAGTTAATGTCCCTTTTTCACTTGCTGTTGTTTTTGGTATAACATAAGAGCTGGAAATCCAAGTTATTCTCTGTGCTCTGTGGATATACAGTTTTCCTTGTGTCATTTGCCTGAGGAGGCTTCCCCCCCCCCCCGCCCACAGTGTTTATTTTTGGCATATGTGTGAAAATTTGGATCTGTGTGACTTTACTTCTGAATCCTCTATTCTGACCCATTGATTACACTTGGTTTTATTCTTTACTGTGATGCATTTGTTATTAATTTGACAACAGGTATGGTGACAACAGGTAAGACTCTTTTTCTCCTCATCTCTTCAACTATCTGAAGCCTTCTGTGCTTACATATCAGTATTAAGATGTTTTCTCTGTTTCTATGAAGAGTGATGTTGGAAATTTGACCAGAGCTTTATCAAATCTGTGTATGGCTTTTAGGAGTACTTACTTCCCTTTTAATCCTTCCATGGTGGAAGGCGGTCTTTGCAGCTCAGATTTTATTCCTTGGTTTCATTTTTCAGTGTTTTAAAGTTTTTAGTATATGAGTCATCATGGCTTTGGTTAACTTTATTCTAAGGTATATTTTATGGCAACGGAGTGAAGTTATTTGTTTTGTTTTGTTTTTGTTTCCCTCCTGAGGTTATTTTTTAATGGTATAAAAAGGAATATTAATTTTTCTTGTTTTATAACCTTAAACATTGTACAAAGTTTATAAAATCTTTGAGTTTCTGGTGGAGTCCTTGAGTCTCTCTCTTTAGAGAATAATATCATCTGCAAATAATGATATGACTTTTCCCTTTACTTTATGGACTTCTTCTATTTCCTTCTTTTGTATTCTTGGTCTAACCAAGACTACAAGAACCAGGTTTAATAAAAATGGTGAACATGGTTACAACTGTCTTTTTCTGAGTTTAAATGGAAATGATTTGATTTTTCTTCATTCAGAATACTGACTATAATTTTGTCATATTTAGTTTTTATTACACTGTGCTATATTCTTTCTATTTCTAGTTTTTAGAAACTTTCAGAATAAAAGAAAGTTGGATTTGCCAAAAGAGTTTTCTTTATCAAGTGAGATGATGACCTGTTTTCTGAACTGAGTTCATACAGGAAAGGGATTACTTTTATTGATTTACAAATGTTGAAGCTTTCTTGAATATCTGAAATGAAGTCAATTTGATCGTGAAGGATGATCTTTTTGATGTATATGTTCATGTAGTTGATTTACCATGTTCTTCTTATAAACTTTTGTTATCTATATTCATTACAGTAATTATTTTATAATTTTCTTTTTCAGTGGTGTCTTCATCTGTTTCTTTGTTTGTATTGGAATAATAATCTTGTAGAAAGAATTTTGGAATGTCTATTCTATTTTATGGAATGACTTGAGAAGCATAGATTTAAGTTGGGGCAATGATCTTAATATAATTATTTTTACTTACACTAATATTACTAGATTTTTGAAATTGTTTATTTCATATTTGCTTAATTTTAGTAGATCATATACACTTAGAAAAAATAATTGTTTTTAAAGTAACATCCTATTGATATTTGAATTTTGTGTCCACTATGGTGTCTGCTTAAATGTTGAAAATTACTTAAAACACTAAAATAAATACTCATGTAGAATCAATGTAGAATTCTACATGCTAGCTACAAAAAAAGGGAAGCTGTGCATACAACCACTATTAGAAAGAAAATTATTTCAACTACAGTAAAAAAAAGTTTATTAAAGATAAAAAAAAAGGTAGTATCAGGGAGATCCAACTTGTTTTATGGAAAATGACAGCGAAACTAATAAAGTATTCATGGTATAGGATGACCAACAAAAGACAACCAAAGAGAAGAAATAGAAGTAAATTAAAAAATAGCGACTATAATCATAAATCTTATGAACATCAAAAGGATTACAAAAATTCAAAGAAACCTCTTAAGGTGCCTCTCGGCCATCTGAATTTCCTCAGGTGAAAATTCTTTGTTTAGATGTGTGCCCCATTTTTTAATAGGGTTATTTGGTTCCCTGGGATCTAACTTCTTGAGTTCCTTTTATATATTGGATATTAGCCCTCTATCAGATGTGAATATCCTTTCCCAAATTGATGGTTGCCATTTTGTCCTTTTAAACAGTGTCCTTTGCCTTACAAAAACTTTGTAATTTTATGAGGTCCCATTTGTCAATTCTTGATCTTAGAGCATAAGCTATTGGTGATTTGTTCAGGAACTTTTCCCTCATACCCATATCCTCTAGGGTCTTCCCCAGTTTCTTTTCTATTAGTTTCAGTGTGTCTGGTTTTACATGGAGGTCCTTGATCCACTTGGAGTGAAGTTTAGTACATGGAGATAAAAATGGATCAATTCGCATTCTTCTGCATGCTGACCTCCAATTGAACCAGTACCATTTGTTGAAAAGCTATCTTTTTCCACTGGATGTTTTTGGCTCCTTTGTCGAAGATCAAGTGACTGTAGGTGTGTGGGTTCATTTCTGGATCTTCAATTCTATTCCATTGGTCCACTTGTCTGTCACTGTGCCAATACCATGCAGTTTTTAATACTATTGCTCTGTAGTATTGCTTGAACATCATTAGTCATTAGGGAAATGCAAATCAAAACAACCCTGAGATTTCACTTTACACCAGTCAGAATGGCTAAGGTCAAAAACTCAGGAGACAGCAGGTGTTGGCGAGGATGTGGAGAAAGAGGAACACTCCTCCACTGCTGGTGGGGCTGTAAGATGGTACAACCACTTTGGAAATTAGTCTGGCGTTTCCTCAGAAAACTGGACATGACACTTCCAGAGGACCCCGCTATACCTCTCCTGAGCATATACCCAAAGGATTCCCTGGCATGCAATAAAGACACATGCTCCGTTATATTCATAGCAGCCTTATTTATAATAGCCAGAAGCTGGAAAGAACCCAGATGCCCCTCAAAGGAGGAATGGATACAGACAATGTGGTATATTTACCAATGGAATACTACTCAGCAATTAGAAACAATGAATTCACAAAATTTTTAGGCAAATGGTTTGATCTGGAAAATATCATCCTAAGTGAGGTAACTCAGTCACAAAAGAATACACATGGAATGCAATCTTTGATAAGTGGATATTAATTAGCCCAGAAGCCCTGAAAACCCAAGGCACAAATCGCATAACAAATGACTCCCATGAAGAAGTATGGAGAAGGTCCTGATCCTGGAAAGGATTGATCTAGCATTGGAGGGGAATATAAGGACAGAGAAAAAAAGGAGGGAGGTGATTGGAGAATGGATGGAGAGAAGAAGGTTTATGGGACATATGGGGAGGGGGACCCGGGAAAGGGGAAATCATTTGGAATGTAAACAAAGAATATAAAAAATAAATATATATATAAAAAAAACCACAGGCAAAAAAAAAAAAATTCAAAGAAACCAGAATAGTTGAGGCAACTTTGAGAAAGAAAAGTTGAAAGAAAAACTTGACAGCCTTACATTACCCAAGAGTAAATATTTTCACAAAGCTACAATAAACAAGGCAATGCATTGACATAAGGACTATGTCATAATTGAACAAAATTGAAGATCTAGAAATAAGTCCTTATAATCAATGATAAATGATTTTTAAATGTCTAAAAAAGGCAATTTAATTGAAAACTTAAGTATATGCAATGTGAATGCAATTTGAAAGTTATGTCATGCTTATATATCCTAAAATTAATTTGGATTGATCATAACCCTAAATTTAAAAGCAAAAAGCTGTAAAGTTTCTAGAAAAAATAATAGGAAAAATGAGTTAAAGAAGACATTTCCTGGTTAATATTTCAAATATAAGAAAAGAAGATACGAATTAAACTTTAATCTTTAAAACTTCACTAAGTCATCATTAAGGAGATAGAAAGATGATTACAGACCAGGGAAATTATTTCTAAATTATAGCCTGATAAAGAACCAATACTAAAATATAATTCTAACAACTCAACAAGAGGGAACCCAATTAGATTATGACTAGGGTGACAGCCTCCATATGGCCTGTCATGATCCCTTGTCTGTTGTTTTCTTGCATAATTTTTACCTACATGACAAAGTAGGTGGACGTGCCATGGGTACGCTGTGGCAGAGTTGAAGGTATGCCACTTTTTATTAAGCCACTGCACTGCAATGAATTCACAAATAAAAGCATCATGGGACTACATTAACACAGCCACTCACACACTTGCTCAGACCTGAACATGGCATCTCCATCAGTTAGAATAGCCATTCTGAAGCCATAGATCTTTGATTCAGACTCTACATGTTCTGAAACAATTACATTTTATTCACTTATCTACCAAAAGAGAAACAAATATAAAAGTTAAAACTATGAAAATTAATGTTATGTACTCATTAATGTCTCTGGTGTTGTTTATCCGTATTCCATTCTTCCCCAGAGACTAATATTACTCTTTCTTGTTCTTCTTTCTAAATGTTATAGTATTCCTGTATGTATATTGGACTACACTTGTGTATGCTTATACTGAACACTAGGATCTATAGGAAAGAGAGAGCAAACAGTTGTTGTTTGTTTTTCCTTCTGGGACTGGATGACCAGAAGACCTGGAAATTCTAGTCCTGGACCTATATTCAGAAAGTTACATTCCTTACCATAGAGATATTTGTACATCCATCTTTATTGCTGCTCTATTTACTATAGCAAACTAAGGGAACTAACCTAAATACCCTTCAAGAAATGAATGGATAACCTGGTACATTCATAAAATGGAATAGTAAATCACATGTTTTAAAAAATGTATGAAGTTAGAATATGTAAATAAATATTAAGCTCATTCAACCAGAGATCTGATATGACACATTTGCTCTTTTTCCTTGTATTAAACTTTCTTCTAGATGTTGACTATCATATATTATGGAGTTAAGCAGCTATAACTAGCCTTCTGAGTTAAGCATCATAGAAGTGGGTATTTCCATCCAAGTCAAGCCATCGTCATTGCCATCTCATGAGAAAATCTGGTCCCAGTTAACAAGCTAAAATATCACTGAAACCTTAATTCACAGAGATAAATATGTTTATTAAAGCCCTTTATTTTGGGACAATGCTTCAAAATGAAGGGTTAATAACTACTTTTAAGGGGCAAAAGATTTAAATCAAAGTTTCTACTCAAAGAAGCTCTAAGTTTGAGCCATAAGTACATGAAAAATATAATAATATCATCATGTCATTAGGGAAATATAAACAAAACTATTGCAAATACGTTAGAAAGTCAATAATAAAAAAAAAAAAACATCCTGGGGCTGGCATATCTGGCTCCCTGGAAAATCACGTTTAGCATGGATAAGGGCCTACATTCATTCCTAGCACCAACAGTCAGATTGTTTTGCCAATAGCAAATAGCAAAGAGTGACAATTGTGCAGAGAACTGTAACTTTTTTGCATTGCTTAAGGGGAATGCCAAGTATATTAATGTTTTTTTAAGTGAATAAATTTACCAAACAACAGAAATTTAATGCTAGATATCTACTCAAGAATAATAACAATACATCTCTGTGCAAATACTTATATGTGTTTATTCATAAAGCTTCATTCAATGATCTCAATCAGCTACAAACAATCTAAGTGTCAACCATCTTGAAAATGCATAAACATATATGCATAAATTATGGAAATTAAAAGAAGCAAGCCACTCTCTCTTTTCTTTGCTTTGCTTTTCCAGTTATCTGTACTCACATGGATTAAATAGGAATCCCTTGTAAGCTCTTCCCAAACCACCATTATCTTTCGGCTCAATTGTATTATCTTGTTACTAAGCTGGGTGTCTCTTTATTATTATCTATTTACAATTACATTGTAATGAAAGATTGCATCTGTTTTTCTCTGATGTGAGTTCCATGAAAACAGTACTTGTCTCTTTCTTGCCTTCAGAATCCTTTTGTTTTTTATTTTCTATATTCTTTGTTTACATTCCAAATGATTTCCCCTTTCCCAGTTCCCCGCTCCACATAAGCCCCAGAAGCCCTCTTCCCCAATCAACACCCTCCCATTTCCCTGTCCTGGTAATCCCCTACATTGCTGCATCAAGCCTTTCCAGGACCAGGGCCCTCTTCCTTCCTTCTCTTTGGGAATGATTTGATATGTGAATTGTGTCTTAGGCATTCAGAGCTTCTGGACTAATATCTACTTATAAGTGACTGCATTTCATGTGTGTTCTTTTGTGAATGGGTTACTTCACTTAGGATGATATTTTTCAGTTCCAACCATTTGCCTAAGGATTTCATGAATTCATTGTTATTAATTGCTAAGTAGTATTCCATGGTGTAAATATATCACATTTTCTGTATCCATTTCTCCACTGAGGGACATTTGGGTTCTTTCCAGCTTCTGGCTATTATAAATAAGGCTGCTATGAACATAATGGAGCATGTGTCTTTATTGCATACCAGGGAATCTTCTGGGTATATGCCCAGGAGTGGTATAGAAGGGTCTTCCAGAAGTGTCATGCCCAGTTTTCTGAGGAACCTCCAGACTGATTTCCAGAGTGGTTGTACCAGCTTGCAATCCCACCAGCAGTGGAGGAGTGTTCCTCTTTCTCCACATCCTAGCCAACACCTGCTGTCTCCTGAGTTTTTAATCTTAACCATTCAGACTGGTGTGAGGTGAAATCTCAGGGTTGTTTTGATTTGCATTTCCCTAAAGACTAATGATGTTGAACATTTCTTAAGATGCTTCTGAGCCATTTGAAATTCTTCAGGTGAAAATTCTTTGTTTAGCTCTGTACCCCATTTTTTTAATGGGCTTATTTGGCTCTCTGGAGTCTACCTTCTTGAGTTCTTTGTCTATATTGGATATTAACCCTCTGTTGGATATAGGGTTGGTGAAGATCTTTTCCCAATTTGTTGGTTGCCATTTTGTCTGATTGACAGTGTCCTTTGCCTTACAGAAACTTTGTAATATTATGAGGTCCCATTTGTCAATTCTTGATCTTAGAGCATAAGCTATTGGTGTTCTGTTTAGGAACTTTTCCCCTGTGCCCATGTCCTCAAGGGCCAGTTTCTTTTCTATTAGTTTCAATGTGTCTGGTTTTATGTGGAGATACTTGATCCACTTGGAGTTGAGCTTAGTACAAGGAGATATAAAGGGATCAATTCGCATTCTTCTGCATGCTGACCTCCAGTTGAACCAACACCATTTGTTGAAAAGGCTATCTTTTTTCCACTGGATAGATTCAGCTCCTTTGTCAAAGATCAAGTGACCATAGGTATGTGGGTTCATTTCTGGGTCTTCAATCCTATTTCATTTATCTACCTGCCTGTCACTATACCAGTACCATGCAGTTTTTTTCTTTTTTTTTTTCTTTTTTTTTTTATTCGATATAATTTATTTACATTTCAAATGATTTCCCCTTTTCTAGCACCCCCCCCACTCCCCGAAAGTCCCGTAAGCCCCCTTCTCTTCCCCTGTCCTCCCTCCCACCCCTTCCCAGTTCCCCGTTCTGGTTTTGCCAAATACTGTTTCACTGAGTCTTTCCAGAACCAGGGACCACTCCTGCTTTCTTCTTGTATCTCATTTGATGTGTGGATTATGTTTTGGGTATTCCAGTTTTCTAGGTTAATAACCACTTATTAGTGAGTGCATACCATGATTCACCTTTTGAGTCTGGGTTACCTCACTTAGTATGATGTTCTCTAGCTCCATCCATTTGCCTAAGAATTTCATGAATTCATTGTTTCTAATGGCTGAATAGTACTCCATTGTGTAGATATACCACATTTTTTGTATCCACTCTTCTGTTGAGGGATACCTGGGTTCTTTCCAGCATCTGGCAATTATAAATAGGGCTGCTATGAACATAGTAGAGCATGTATCCTTATTACTACCATGCAGTTTTTAACACTATTGCTCTATAGTACTTCTTGAAGTCCAGGATACTGATTCCCCCCGAAGATGGAAGATCTTTTACTGTTGAGTATAGTTTTAGCTATCCTGGGTTTTTTTGCTATTCCAGATGAATTTGAGAATTACTCTTTCCAACTCTATGAAGAACTGAGTTGGGATTTTGATGGGGATTGCACTGAACCTGTATATTGCTTTTGGCAAGATGGCCATTTACTATATTAATTATAGTAAATATATTAATACTATATTAATCCTGCCAATCCATGAGCATGGCAGAATTTTCCATTTTCTGAGGTCTTCTTCGATTTCCTTCTTCAGAGACCTGAAGTTCTTGTCATACAGATCTTTCACTTGTTTGGTTAAGAGTCTCCCCAAGATATATTATATTGTTTGTGGCTATTGTGAAGGGTGTCATTTCCCTAATTTCTTTTTCAGCCTGTTTATCCTTTGAGTATAGGAAAGCTATTGATTTGCTTGAGTTGATTTTATAACCAGCCACTTTGCTGAAGTTGTTTATCAGCTGTAGGAGTTCTCTGGTGTAGTTTTTTGGGTCACTTAAGTATACTATCATATCATCTGCCAATAGTGATAGTTTGACTTCTTCCTTTCCAATTTGTATACCTGTGACCTCCTTATTTTGTTTAATTGCTCTAGCTAGAACTTCAAGTACTATATTGAAAAGATATTGAGAACATTTCTTAAGGTGCTTCTCAGCCATTCAAAATTCTTCAGGTGAAAATTCTTTGTTTAGCTCTGTACCCCATTTTTTATTAGGGATATTTGGCTCTCTGGAGTCTAACTTCTTGAGCTCTTTTTATATATTGGATATTAGCCCTCTGTCGAATGTAGGGTTGGTGAAGATCTTTTCCCAATTTCTTGGTAGCCATTTTATTTGATTGACAGTGACCTTTGCCTTAGAGAAACTTTGTAATTTTATGAGGTCCCATTTGTCAATTCTTGATCTTAGAGCATAAGCTATTGATGTTCTGTTAAAGAACTTTTTCCCTGTGCCCATGTCTTCAAGGGTCTTCCACAGTTTCTTTTCTATTGGTTTTAGTGTGTCAGGTTTTATGTGGAGGTCCTTGATCCATTTGGAGTTGAGCTTAGTACAAGGAGAGAAGAATGGATCAATTTGCATTCTTCTGCATACTGACCTCCAGTTGAACCAGCACTATTTGTTGAAAAGACTGTTTTTTCCATTGGATGGATTTAGTTCCTTTGTTGAAGATCAAGTGACCCATAGGTGTGTGACAACATCATTAGTCATTAGGGAAATGCAAATCTAAACAACCCTGAGATTTCACCTCAAACTAGTCAGAATGGCGATAAGGACACATGCTCCCCTATGTTCATAACAGCCTTATTTATAATAACCAGAAGCTGCAAAGAACCCAAATGTCCCTCTGTGGAGGAAAGGATACAGAAAATGTGATATATTTATACAATGGAATACTACTTAGCAATTAAAAACAATGAATTCATGCATTTCCTAGGCAAATGGTTGAAACTAGAAAATATCATCCTAAGTGAGGTAACCCAATCACAAAAGAACACACATGGAATGCAATCACTGATAAGTGGATATTATCCCAGAAGCTCTGAACACCCAAGACACAATTCACATATCAACTGATTAACAAGAAGATAGAAGGAGAGGGCCCTGGTCCTGGAAAGACTTGATGCAGCAATGTAGAGCATTACCAAGGACAGAGAAGTGGGAGGGGTTTGATCTGGAAATGGGCAGAGGGAATAGGGCTTATGGGACTTATGTGAAGGGGGAGACCCGGAAAGGGGAAATCATTTGGAATGTAAATAAAGAATGTAGAAAAAAAAGAAAAAAAAAGAAAAAGAAAAGTTACAAAGAGAGAGGGGGGGCCTTGTCTAGTCCCTGGTTTTAGTGGGATTAGTTCAAGTTTCTCTCCTTTTAGTTTGATGTTGGCTACCAGTATGCTGTATATTGCTTTTACTATGTTTAGGTACGGGCCTTGAATTCCTGTTCTTTCCAAGACTTTTAGCATGAAAGGATGCTGAATTTTGTCAAAAGCTTTTTCAGCATCTAATGAAATGACCATGTGGTTTTTTTATTTGATTTTGTTTATGTAGTGGATTGCATTGATGGATTTTTTTTGTATATTGAACCAGCCCTGCATCTGTGCGATGAAGCCTACTTGATTATGGTGAATGATTGTTTGATATTTTCTTCGATTCAGTTGGCAAGAATTTTATTGAGTATTTTTGCATCGATGTTCATAAGGGAAATTGGTCTGAAATTCTCTTTCTTTGTTGGATCTCTATGTAGTGTTGGTATCAGCTTAATTGTGGCTTCATAAAACGAGTTGGATAGTGTTCCTTCTGTTTCTATTTTGTGGAATAGTTTGAAGAATATTGGTGTTAGGTCTTCTTTGAAGGTCTAGTGTATGAGATCTCCTGGAGTTATAGGTTGCATGAGTATTGGGAACTTAACATCTTCTGCAAGAGCAGCAAATGATCTTAACCATTGAACCATCTCTCCAACCCCTTTGTTCCTTTAAAAAACAGAATTATTTATTTATTTGTTTATTTAATGTGTGTTTTGTTTGCATGTATGTTTGTCTGTGTACCATGTCTGATAGAATTCTGCACTAAACCCATCTGATCCTGTGTTTCTTTTGGTTGGAAGACTTTCAGTGTCCACTTTTATTTCTTTAGAGGTTATGGGACTGTTTAGATGATCTATTAAATCCTGATTTAATTTTGATGTTTGGTATATGTCTAGGAAATTGTCCATTTCTTCCAGATTTTCCAGTTATGTTGAGTATAGGCTTTTGTAGTAGGATCTGATGATTTTTTAAATTTCCTCAGTTTCTGTTGTTATATCTCCCTTTTCATTTCTAATTTTGTTAACTTGGATTCTGTCTCTGTGCTCTCTGGTTAGTCTGGCTGAGGGTTTATCTGTATTGAATTTTTTCTCAAAGAACCATCTACTGGTATTGTTGATTCTTTTTATGGTTTTCTTTGTTCTACTTGATTGATTTTAGCCCTGAATTTGATGGTTTCCTGTCTTCTACTCCTCCTGGGTGTATTAGCTTCTTTTTGTTCTAAAGCTTTCAGGTGTGTCCTTAAACTGCTAGTGAAAGCTCTCTCCAGTTTCTCTTTAGAGGCACTCAGGGCTATGAGTTTTCCTCTTAGCTCTGCTTTCAGTGTGTTCCATAAATTTGGGTATGTTTTGCCTTCATTTTCATTAAATTCTAAAAAGTTTTTCATTTCTTCCCGTATTTCTTCCTTGACTGAGGTATCATTGAGTAGAGTATTGTTCAGATTCCATTGTGTATGTGGGCTTTCTGTTGTTTTTGTTGCTACTGAAGACCACTCTTACTCCATACTGATCTGATAGGAGGCATTGAGATCAGTCTTGTGACCAATTATATGATTGATTTTGAAGAAGGTACCATTAGGTGCTAAGAGAAGGGTATATTCTTTTACTTTAAGATGAAAAGTTCTATATTTATCTGTTAAATCCTATTGTTCCAAAGCTTCAATTATTTTCACTGTGTCCCTGTTTAGTTTCTGTTTTCCTGGCGGTCCATTGAGGAGAGTGGAGTGTTGAAGTCACCAGTAATTATTGTTGTAGGTGCAATGTGTGCTTTGAGCTTTAGTTAAGTTTCTTTTATGAATGAGGGTGCCCTTGTATTTGGAGCATAGATGTTCAGGATTGAGAGTTCTTCTTGGTGGATCTTTCCTTTGACCAATAAGAAGTGTCATGGGCATCTCTCTCTTTAGGTTAGGGAAGTTTTCTGCCATAATTTTGTTGAAGATATTTCCTGGCCCTTTAAGTTGTAAATCTTCACTCTCATCTATATGTATAATCCTTGGTTTGGTTTTCTCATTGTGTCCTGGATTTCCTGGATGTTCTGGGATACAAGCTTTTTGCATGTTTGCATTTTCTTTGATTGTTGAGTCAATGCTTTCTGTGGTATCTTTGGCATCTGAGATTCTTTCTTCTATCTCTTGTATTCTGTTGTTGATATTTGCATCTATGGCCCCTGATTTCTTCCCAAGGTTTTCTATCTTCAAAGTTGTCTCCCTTTGTGATTTCTTAGTTGCTTCTATTCCTGTTTTTAGGTCCTGGCTGCTTTTTCTCAGTTCCTTCATTTGTTTGTTTGTGTTTTCCTGTAATTCTTTAAGTGATTTTTACATTTCCTCTTTATTGGCTTCTGTCTGTTGAGCCATATTCTCCTGAATTTCTTTAAGTGATTTTTGTGTTTCCTTTGTAAGGGACTCTACCCTATTCATGTTCTCCTGTATTTCTTTAAGAGATTTATTTATGTCCTTCTTGTAATCTTCTAATAGCATCATGAATGTGATTTTAAATCCAAATTTTATTTTTCTGGTGTGTTGGGGATCCAGGACTTGCTGCTGTTGGAGAATTGGGTTCAGATGCTGCCATATTACCTTGATTTCTGTTAGCAACATTCCCTATGTTTGCCATCTGGTTATCTCTGGCGTTCTTTGGTCCTATTATCACTAGCTGGTGCTTCAACCTCCTGTGAGCCTGTAAGGCTATTTCCTTACCACTGGATGAATGGGTTTCCCCTGGCACAGATTGCTGATGGGCTGCCCTACTCTTGGGTGCCATTTGGAGCCCTGGTGTGCCTTGCCCCAAGCAATGTTATACTTGGGTTGTCTCTGTGTTCCTGGTGCTGCCTGCCTGGTCTGTCCAGGAAAAAAGAAGGCGGAGGCTGTGGGAACCTCCTCCAAGTGCTGGTCACCCTGCAGGGCAAACGTCCCATGACAGGGCTGGCACACAGACGACCAGCAGAGCTGCCCAGGCCCTGTGTGCAGTCAGAAGCCTGGCAGGCTGTGTCCCTAGCAGTGTTGAACTCGGGATATCTCTGTGTACCTGGTGTTGTCTATTCCTTGCCTTTAAAATCTTAAGACAAATGGGGAAAATACAACATATACTTATGGAATATACTTATAGAATATACTTATGGAATAATGGTAAGAACAAATAGATGATAGTAGATGTGACCACATATGGGTTGGAGGGGCCTTTGTTAATGCATATCAGTTAAGATCATTCTGCTGATCTTTTAGAGAAATAGAGTTTGTGTTCTTAGCCCCAATTTCTGCATGGCTATGTATGTATGTATGTATGTATGTATGTATGTATGTATGTAAGTAACTCCAGCTCCAAATGATCAGCTGACTTTTTCTTGCATCCACATTATAATAGCTATACCTCTTTGTTCCTAGGGTCAATTTGTACAGAATAGCTTTTTCCATCTTTGTACCCTAAGGTGGTCTCTATCCTTGGTGCTGAGGTATGCTTCTTAGATGCAGCACAAAGATAGATTTTGCTTTCTAATCCAGCCTGTGTCTTTTTATTGTGGAGCTGAGACGATTAATATTCAGAGTTCTATTTTTTTTTTGTTTTTATTTTTTTATTGTTATTTTTTTATTCGATATAATTTATTTACATTTCAAATGATTTCCCCTTTTCTAGCCCCCCCCACTCCCCGAAAGTCCCGTAAGCCCCCTTCTCTTCCCCTGACCTCCCTCCCACCCCTTCCCAGTTCCCCGTTCTGGTTTTGCCAAATACTGTTTCACTGAGTCTTTCCAGAACCAGAGTTCTAAATTGGCAGTGTTTCCTATTCTTGCTTTGATTTTGTTGATGTAGTGTTGGTATTCTCCCCTTTCTTTTGACTTACTATTCTTTGATTATTTATACATTGTATCTTTTAAAATGTGGGTAGACTTTGTAGACTGAAATTTTCTTTCCAGTGTCTTCAGTTGGATTGGTAGATACAAATTACTTAAAGTTTGTTGTTTCAAGGTATATTTTTTTTCTCTTTTGATTGTGATTGATAATTTTTCTGTTTTTGCAGGCTGGAGGGTTTAAGGATGTCCTTAGTGGTCATCAAAGGGAAGAGAGGCCCTTGTCCTGGAAAGGCTTGATTCAGCAGTGTAGGGGAATACCAGGACAGGCCAGCGTGAGATGGCTGATTGGGGAACAGGAGGAGGGGAGATGGGTTATGCGATTTTGGAGAGTGGGAACTAGGAAAGGGAAAATCATTTGAAGTGTAAATAAAGAATATATCTGATAAAAAAATAATGAAAAAAAGTAATGAAGACAGGCTAAAAAGGAAGACTGAGAGGGTTGCAGGCAAAGAGCTATGCGGATACTGGATTTGGGCTAAGAGACAAAATCTAATTCCAGTTCTCCTTTTGCCCTATAAATTATGTTGTTGATCCTAAGGACAGAGGAGAACATATTCTTTCTAATGACTTTTAAAGTTATTGTATTTTAGGATAATACTAAAACTTTTCTGTTTGAGATTAGCATTCGTACTAACAGGGAAACTTGATTCATGAAAACAGTTGTGTTTTCAAAAGGCATAGAATGTAGACAAGATGGACTTAAACTAATGATCATCAATTTAGAATGATAAATATATCACTAGTTTGTAAAAAATTGAAAGTGTCTAATGATATTATATTAAGGCATAAATTATAATTAATTACCATCCTAAATGTGACAGGTAAAATTTAAAAATAAAGATTTTATATGTGTAATGAGAGAATAATAACTTCTGGTTGAAAGGCTACTGATTGCCTATATAAGACTCAATAGTCACCATTAACTTATACATTTGATTAAAAATAAAAAATTACAAATTCTCTGCTAAAAGCAGAAGGGATGATGGAGGTAAGAATGAGTGAAAGAAAGAACACAAGATTTAAAAATAGAGAAGCATCAAAGCAACCAAAATTTATAAAGGAAGATGAATAGGTACCAGTTCAATTATAAATACTCCATAGGAGAGACATAAAATTATATATCATTATGTTTAAAACAATTTTTTAGATGTGCTGCATAACACATACTTTAAAAGGTTTTAAAAGTGCATAGGAAGTGTGATGCATTCAATTCAATTGTTGTTAAGACCCATTTAAGGTATAGAACTCTCTTAGCTTGCAAGTGACTCCCAGTAGGAGGTTAATGTCCTGATAGGCTTGTTAGAGCAGAAAGGCACAAAAACCAGAAACCTGAGCAGAGAGCAGAGCTGGCTGTTGGTAAGAGCACTCTTTTAATGTGTTTCCTGTGCCTTGTGCAGGGAATGTGTGCTTCTGGGGAGCAATCACACAGCACCATGAAAAGACTTCTTAGCATTGCTGAGCAGTTAAAGGGCAACACACAAAAGTGACCACAGAGGACGCCTAGTAAGAGTACAACACCTATAATTCATAGTCTCTTTGATCTGAGACCTTTCTTCTCTGACATAAGTATTCAATGCTATATATTTTCCCCAAACCCCACTTGAGACATATCTCACAAAATGTGATCTGTGCTTTCGTTATCACTCAATAAAAACATTTTCAAATATCTTGTGACTCCTCCTTGACCCATCTGCAATTTAGAAAGCAGTTCCTAATTTTTAGACAACTAAGGAATTCTCAGGTATCTTTGCTGCTAATGATTTTGCCCTAATTATTTTATGATCAAGAATAAAGTTTAAATTATTTCTGTTTCTTAAAGTTTCTATGGTTTTTTAGTATCTCAGTGTGTAGTCTATTTTGGAAAATTGTCCATATGCACCTGAAAATACTTATCAACTGTTATTTGGAGCATTGTAGCAATGTTAACAAACTCAATTGTTTGCAAGTGTTGAAGGTAGCAGGTATAATTTTGTATCTGTATATTTCTCATTTCAATTTTATCTGGAGTCTTAAAAGTAATAAAATCTACCGAAATTTGCCATTTTAATAAAATCTTCAATGAACATACCATTTGTTCATCACAATTAGGCATTTCTTAAATACTTTCAGTGCCCTAAACAAAAACCCCATTCCTGAGGAAATGACTTATCTGAACTCCTTGTGATACCTTGACTATTTTCCCAATGTGTTCTACACAATAAAAAAAGCACACCCTCTCTGTGTTAGCACCTTTGTCTTATCAAATTTAGCATGGTGTGTTTATCCACATTGAACCAGTAAGATTCGTTTTTATGGTTTCATACTTTTCTTCCTCTTAAGTGTTGCCCTGACCTGCCGTACACATAAGCATATGTGCATCTGCTCAAGCCTTTGTTTTCAAAGTTTTAAGATAATAAACAGGAATTATTTTTGGCTCTGTAGCTTTTTGAAGTACAATCAAGCTCATTACTAAAGCAGCTGTGTTTTTAATATTCTTATATGCAGTATATGAAGTTTTGCTCATCATTCATATCATCACCAAACTCACTCCTTTCCTTTTTCTTTTTATAATAGCCACTCTGGAACTTATAATCTTGATCTTACTAAAGACATTGAGTGTCCCTTAAATACTGAGTTGCCACTATGAGTCTTTTTTTGTACACCCAACTACTTCACTTCCATTTAAATTGCATTGTTTGTCTTCCATGCCACATTATAGAAATGTTATGAGATGCTTAATTTACTAACAATTCACCTGGGTTGTTCTTGCACATTTTTAGTACCACCACTGCATTGGACACATTTCCCAATTTTGATTAAGTACATGTTGTTTATTCCTGCTGTGGTTGTTAATGCCTTGGTGGTTATATCTAAAACTTCATTGCCAAATTCAAGACTAAAAAGATTTTACTGTTATGGCTTCTTCTTACAGTCCTGTTGCTTTAGTTCAACTATTGAGAGTATTGATCCATTTTGAGTTAATTTGTCAAATATTGTGCAAAGTGTTTTATCTGAAAACTATTTAAATACTTAATGATTACAGGGTCCAAGAAGAAGAATCAGGATGAATCTCAAAAGAGGACATATTAAAGAATTGAACATTATTTAAAACATATATGTGGACAAAAGATATCAAAACTAGGAGAAGGACACACAGAAGTATCACCCTAGACAAGGACTCAAACACAAGAGAGAAGTTTCTGAGGGAGTAGCTGATACAGCCATATTAAGGAGTATAGACTCAAATGCTTTTTTGGTGCTATATATATATATAATAATTCTTCCAGGGATTGTCCAAAGAAATAAATGAGTTTACCCCATATAATCTGGAAAAAATTTCTACCATTTTGATGTACCCTAACTAAAAAATACCAAGTTTTAGGACATTGGCTGATTTTTTAAAAATAAAACCACATTTCAGGTAAGCAAATAAAACCCCCAACACTTTCAAACATGCCTTCCTTTCTATACACCTAGCTCTCACAGCTGCAAACTGCGCCACAACAATAAAGCTGATTGCACAAGCAAAATGACCAGGGGTTGAAAAAAGTAAATAAAGGAAGAAACTTCCTTTTTAAAAAGTCTGTAAATGCTTCCAATTTGTGAAATTGTTTGAATTTGCTTAGTTTATGCAGGAAGAAAAATGCAGCCAATTGTGCTCTCATGGTCATAATTCTGATATTGGTGGGATTTATTAAAATCGTAGGATATTGTCAGAAATAAAACTGATTGTGACTGATTCTGAAGTCTGTTTGATGTTTAGTTCACTTTATCATGGGAAATGAAAGAAGAGAGAAAGAATTACCTGTTCCTTAGTGAGAAGTACTAGTGTAGGTGGTTTTGATCTGTTAAGTCATTTATTTCTCAAAAAACCCTTTGTGGCAAATGTTATCAACCCCCACTTTTAGTGCTGAATATCAGGGTACTAGGAAAGATTGAGTTACTTTTCTGGAGTGATACAAAATAATTTTCACAGATAGTACTTGAACTCACGGCTGTCTATAATGACACTATGCTTTCCAGTATATTAAAGTATTCACCTCTAAAGCCTATCCACAACAAAGATCCCAGACTTGAAAATGTTCAGTCTGATATTAAACAGGAAGAATCATGAGCTGTTTAAAAGCAGTGTCCATTGAAACTAATTTATAACTTCATATTATCTGTCTTTTACAATCAGGATTATTTTTGCATCTCTAGAAAAGGTAAGATGCACAGCTAATATTTTCACATTGTCTCTGATGTCAGCAGAAAACAGCATAGTTTAGGTGGGCATATTCTACCTGCAATAGACTTGATCATCTGGTGTGTTGGAATTTCTGTTACAAAAATAGCTCAGTGGTGAAGAAAAGGACAGAGGTGGAAGCTACAAGATCACAGACTGGCTGAAATGATCCAATTTTAGCTTAAGCCTTTGTGAAAGGAAGCCAACAATCCACTGTTGTTTCCAAAGGAACCTGTGGACCCTGGGAGGGTGCCTACTGGTGTTGTCTGTTATCCAGCTGGAATGAAATTAGGTTAACAGTTGCATTGGGCCAAATTGAGAGAGTGTTACCTTCTGGTGCTGTCCATCAGTAGGAGTGGAAAGCAGGCTATTATCTCAAGGGATGAAGTCCAATCTCTTTTTTTCTGACAAAAAAAGCAGGTGCAGAGTCAACGACTCATACATACTTGGGCTAAAAGTAAAGGGCAAATTTCACTTCTGGAGGGAAACTGAGAGTTGAAAGGGAAGTATGTGGCCAAATCCTAGGTTTCCAGACTTGGAAACAACCACTGTATACTACAATAGCAACACCAACACATGATACTTGGCACATTCTCAACAGATTGTGCAAAATTCACAGTGCCTATGCATCCAGCCTCCATAAGACTTCTTCTTTTACTTTAGGTTACTTTAAGAGTTTAATGCTTGTTACTGGGACTGGGAGCCATAACTAGGGTGGTAAGATGCTTGTTGTACAAGAATGAGCACCTGAGACCAAATCTCTACTACCCATGTAAATCACGGCTAATCAGTGTGAGTCTGAAATGTCATCAACCAGCTTGAGTCATATGGGAGGTAGGGATGAGAGGATTCCCTAAATCTCAAGGGCCAGGAAAACTGGCACATACATTAGCAAACAATAAAAAGAGCTTGCCTCAAATATACTGGAAAGTTAGCACAGTCTCTCAAAGTGGTCTTCTTACTTCCACAAATGTTTCATAGTCATATACGAATGACTACCCACACCTCCCCAACGTGCTCATATCATTTAAGTATATATACACATATGAACAAATTTATTTTTTAAGACTTAAAGAAATAGTACATATGAAATTAGTAACCCAGTGGCCAGAGTCATCGATATTAACAGTTTCCAATCACTTCTCTTTTCACTCAGCAAACACTTATTAAAACCCAGATCTAGTAACTCCTTTTTTTCAGTTTAAGATGACAGTGGATGGAGAAATGGCTTAGAAATTAATAGCACTTGATGCTCTTGCAGAGGGCCTGGATTTGTGTCCTAGGACCTGTAATGTAGCTTACAACTCTCTGCTATTCTAGTGCTGGGATATACAAAGCCTTCTTTTGGTGTCATTGTCCATGAATGTGGTGTGCATGCACACACACTGGCAATAACACATAATAAATATATATTTTAGGTAAAATAAAATACTTTAAGTTTCAGTATTACTGATATTTTTGTTCATGTCTATGATATACACTTATTTTATTTGATTTAGCATTTGCTTTTCATTGATCACTGAACAAGCAACAGCTGACAAGCAAACAAGAATATGTGCTAAATTCCTTTACTTTGTCAAAACCAACTATTTTCTGTGAGGCGGGGTCTATGTATATATTCCAATATGGTCTCACTTTATGATTCTCTTGTCTCAGCCTCTTGAGTTTTGGGATTCCAGAAGTGTGTTCTCGCTCGGTCAGACGACATTTCTTATCAACATAGATTTTAAGTTTTCTAGTCCTATAATTTATTTAAACTCAGTATAAAGTGATACTTAAATGTCTATGAAATTAAAGAATACTCCTTTGAATACTGGTTATGGCTCTGTGGGTAATGGAATGTATCACCAAACCTAATGACCTGAGTTCAATGTCTGGAACTCCAGATGTAGAAGAAAGATGACTTCCCCAAGCCATGCTCTGACCTCCACATAATAAAATAAACATATATCATTGTTTTAGTTGAAAACACATGTTTGGTTTTATCAAACATTTGAAAGTGGCTCATATGTGATGGAAATAACACAGAAGGTTTATATAGTAACTCATGATAACTCTATGATGTCTAACTATCTATACTTATATTTATACTTTAAATACATGCACATTGAAGCTCAGAATGGTTCAAAAGAATGGTCTCAATGCATGTAGTGTTGTTCACACACACACATGCTATGCTTTGATGAGTTCCTCATCTACTAAAGTCCTCATTCTCATTATTAGTCATTTTTCAGGACAGAGCCCTTGGAATTTACTTGCTTCTGGTGTTGTGTCCAATGGACAGAATTTGGGTTTGCTTGTCTCCAACTCCTCCTTAAAATGGGCACTTGCTCCATGGACAGATAGCCTGGAGTACCTCCACACGCATTGCTGTGGAATCATCTGGCAGCTTCTGTGGATGCCTGTGGGAAAAGGGGGATTGACTTTGGAATGACATGGATCACATTCACCTAGGCCCCAGGGAGATGTCACAGCCGTTCCACAAAGATTGTTCTAATCACTCCAACTTATGCTACCTCTCAGGACTGAGTTGGGGGATGTCGTAGTAGCTGCTCTGCAGTGGCTGGAATTGGAAAAAGTGAGTTTGTATTATGGTGGTGATCAAACATGGACCAATGGCCAGAGGAGATGGAGGATGAGGATATTAGAAATCTGAAAGATTAAAACTCCTTTTTATACAAAATTAATTTTATTTGGGGGTATGAGAAGGAGGGTTGAGAAAGGAACAGAGGTTGAAAAAAGAAAGGGGAGAGAGAGAGGGGGGAGAGAGAAAGAGAGGGAGGGATGGAGGGGGAGGGAGGGAAGGAGAGGGAGAGAAGGGAAGAAGCCAGCTGGCTGGCCATGCAGAGAGATGAGGGAGGCAGAAAGAGAGGGAGAGAAAGAGGCCAGAGGAGGCAGGGGACTCAGGGAGAGAGAAAGGGAGGCTAAACAGTCATCCTGGGCTGTATAAGAAAGCAGGCCAAGCAAGCCATAAGGGGTAGGGTAATAAACAGAATCCCTTCATGCCCTGTGCTTCAGTCATGGTCCTCTTGTTCCTGCTGTGAATTCCTGTCTTGGCTTCACCTGATGATGGACTGTATGTCATATTAACCCTTTCTTCTACAAATTGCTTTGCTTATGGTAGTTTTGTTGTTGTTTGTTTTGTTTTGCTTTGCTTTTAACCACAGTAATAAAAACCAAACTAGAATAGAAATTGTCACAAGTTCATGGGATGTTCCTTTGACAGACCTAATCATATTTTTGGAAGGATGGTGGAATGACTTTGGAACGTTGGCTAGAACTCCATTGAACACTCGAGAATTTATAGAGCTGTTGTGGGAGCTTGGCTTGTAAGAATACTGAAGATAATATAAATTATCAGAGGGAAGTACAGGTATAGGTGCCATTTATGTGATATTTCGAATTAAGACTATGTGGCATCTAGTCATCTGGATCTGAAGAATTAACTGTGATTAACAAGCTTCACCATAAGTGAAACCTATGTTTTGTGGGAATGGTTGGTCTGGTTAGGTGAAGCTGATAAATTATCAGTGATTCAAGAGACTAGCATCATCAAAGTCTTTTGGGTATATTTACCTCAGGTCAGAACACAGGAGCTGTGGTCCAAGAATATCAAAGTTGAATATCATGCGGGCAACTAACTACACATAGTAATATGTAAGCGTCTTTCATATCATTAATGGTTTTGAAGGTATGAAGTTGTCATGAATATAAGCTGAGCATGACATGGTGAGAAGTCAGGAAAGGGCATTCGTGAAGGAACAGACTCAATTTCAGTGGGGCCTCCAGAATTAAAGAAGTCATGGGGTAAATCTGAGGCTTAGTACAGTGATAGATCAGGAGAGGCATTGATGAAAATCTAGCCACAGTTCCACTGTAAACTCCAGAATTGATGAGAGTCAGAGGAAGAGGCAGAGGCGTGGCACTATACAACAGGGTTTAGCGTCCCTAAGCAAGTCTGGGAGACTGTGGGTGAAGGTGGCTTGTAGGAGATCTCAGCATAATGGATATCAGAACTATGGAATGTCTTTCAGAGACAATTGTAACTGTGGAGTAGAGCTGGCTTGAGCCTATGAAACTAACTATGTGTGCTGTACATGGAAGAACTGGAGAAGCTTGCTGCTTATGTTCTTTGAAGTTCAGATGACTGGATTGTGACTGAGTTCCAGATGTTGAGCACTAGACTTTTTTTCCTTTGACATCATCATCATCATCATCATCAATCATGATCATTCTCATTCTCATCATCATCCTCATCATCATTATTTTATGTATTCATTTTGCATCTTGCTCATGGCATCCTCAGTCACCGCCTCCCACAATTCTTTCTACCATTCCCCTCCCTTCCTCTTTGAGTGGGTGGGGGCACCCCTGGGTACCACCCCACCTTGGTACATCACATCTCTGTGAGACTAGATGCATCCTTTCCCATTGAGGCCAGACAAGGCAGCCCACTTAGAAGGACATATCCTACATACAGCAGTCAACAGTTTTGGGGATGTTTGGGACATCCATACCACATGAAGACCAAGGTGCTTATCTGCTACATATGTGCTGTTGGCCTAGGTTCAACCCATAAGTGTTCTTTAGTTGGTGGTTTAGTCTCTGAGAGCCACAAAGGTCCAGGTTAACTGACTTGGTTGCTTTTCCTGTGGAGTTACTATCTACTTATCCTGTCTACAAGAAATGCAGGGACAGAGGGATGGAGCAGAGACTGAGGGAACAGCCAACCAATAACTGCCCCAACTAGAGACACATTCTATTCGCAAGCTCCAATCTCTGAACTATTAATGATACTCTGTTATGATTGCAGAGAGGGGTCTAGCTTGGATGTCCTCCAAGAGGCTCCACACAGCAGTTGATTCAGACACCCACAGCCAAACCATCGATGGAGCTTGGAGACTCTTATGGAAGAGCAGGAGGAAGGATTGTGGCCTCTAAGGGGATAGGAGCACTGAACTTATACACTGTTGAATTTTGAGTTTGCTTTGATTTGACTGAGACTGTGTAGTTCCATCTCATAGTAAAGAAATTATTGAAGTTAATTTTGTTGTTGTTGTTGTTGTTATTGTTGTTGTTGTTTTAATGTGGAAAGACACAAGAGATTTAAAAGGCATTGGGTTTATAAAGAGAACTTGGCAATTACACCACAGTATAAACTGTTAAACTGGATAACCTCATAAACATGATTTCCATAAAACTTGAGTCCTTCATTAAGACCACATGTCATAAAGACTGGCAGATAGAACAAGGTTATAAAAATCTGCCTTTCATTACTGCTTTACTCTCAACATCTAGAAAATATTGTCAATTTAGATGCCAAACAAATGAGGAATCGATAATGAACCTGTGGTACATATACACAAGTGTACCATGGTTCAACTGTAAAAAAGTGGCAGGGAAATGGACAGAACTGGCAAACATTATTTGTCCCCAAAAGACAGAGTCCACATGTTTCTTTATGTAGGAAGGTCATAACTTCAAATATTTTGTTTTGTATGTTTAATATAGAATATGCATAGGAGCTAGTAAACTAGAAGTGGGTCATTGGGGCAGAGACTGAATTTGGGGAGAAGGGTAGTAGAATATAATTGAACAGAAAGCAGAGGGTGCATGCTGGATGTGGAAGAGTTCAACGGGTACTAGAGTGAGGAGGATCTGGAAAGGAGCTGTCATAGGAAGACTGAACCAAAGGAAGCATGTATGAGGAAGCTAGCTAGAGTACGTAAACCAAAAATAATAAAGGATAGCAAGAGGGGATGGAATGTGTGAAGACAGCAGAGGATACTGGGAGTGAAAAACCTAAGCAGAGATAGTGATGGGGGTAGTAAAAAAGAAAGGGTTCAGAATGGGTTAACCAAAACTAAGGATGCCTAAAGAAGCTTTATGAAACCCCTACTAGTTTGCAAGATGATTAAAATTACAATTATTTTATTCAAGATGGGAGTTTGAGTAGAAGCAAACAACACTGTTGCCAGAAGACACTAATTAGAAGATCTCAGTGCTAAGCGTAGGTTTCCTCCAAGTTATTAGTTGGAGAGGCATCTCAAACACTAAGGGCCATTGTCATTGTTCTTTGTTGCCTAACATAACTAGGTAGTAACATGTTGTTGCCGAAGATACCACATATTTTGCAAGACACAGAAATAGGTTTGGACCTGACTATGCAACTCTCTCACCCTTGGTATGGAAGTTTCTTATGCTGGTTAATGTAGAAACCCTTTCCTCTTCAGAATGCAGAGAAGTTATTATTTTTTGCTCAGCAAAAACAATCCCTTCACGAAGTCTCAGAGAACATTGCAAAAGCGGGAGTGGAATGGATGTGAGAGCTGGAGTGTGGGGAGGAGTGCTGCAAAATGTTGTCTTCTGAGCATCACATGGCTATGGTGCACATGGACTCAGAGCAGTCGTGCTTATGGACATAAGACCTGCACAAGATCAAGACAATTACAAGTTTCAGTGTGGAGAGGGAACAAACCCCCAAGGTCCTAGCCCAGGAGCTTGTGGCAGTTGATCGCTGCTGAAAAGAACACTTGTGTTTCTTCAGGGTATGGGAAATGGTGAGGTCTCCTTAACCCAGAGAATGATGCAATGCACGAATGCATATGGGTAGCACTAACTGGACTCAGGGCCTTAAAACTGTAGTCAAATCATTATAAAAGGAAGAGGAAAATTTAGAGGGGAGAATGAGGAAGAGCTGTGATCAAGATGCATTGCATAGTATTGAGAAATGACTCAATAGCTAAGAACACTGATTGCTCTTGCAAAGAAATGGCATATACTACTTACTAAGTCATTTATTGTATGAGCACATTGCTATGTTATAGCAATGTTTACTTCCCTACAATGCATTAAGTTTATATCTAAATGTCAGTCTGGAGGTAAGAGGCTCTAAGGCAAATAGATCATGAAAGAGAGCCTTTGAAGAGAGATTATAGAGCTATCTTACTTTCCTTGCAGCATGGTAATATAATGAGAGCCTAGCACTTTTACCAGACCCTGACCACATTGAGCTGCGATACAGAATATTTTTAGTCTATAGAACTGTGGCACACGAACAAATTTTTGCTTTTGTCTAAGCTATTTTGTTTAAACAACTCATAGTAAGTTATCAAGCGCAAGCCTAAGCTCTGGGAGTAATAATTAATACTACAGATATGATTTATTCACTCCGGAAACTCACATACTAGTTACAGCTACAATTGGAGAAACAAACAAGGAATGTCTGAGTTCTCTGCGTAGGAAAACAACAAAGCGAAAATAAGGGGAAGTGCTACAAGCAGTAGAGAGAAGTTGAGTGAGCAGCAGTCTATTGCAAGGTAGAGATGATAGTTAGGACTTAGGAGTCATTTCTGAGATTTCATTTGGGTGGGGACTGGAAATGTCCAGAGTCTGAAGCATTTGCACAATAAAAGATTGAATTGTGAGAGGAATCAAGGATCTTTTAAAGATCATGTCTGGTCTGAGTTTCTACTCCTATGGCACTGGGTGATGAAATGGAAGTTGGAGCAGTAACATTTTAAGAAAGAGAAAGGAGGGTATGATGCCAAGAAACACTTTGAGTACCTTGTTCAAGTGAAGTTACAGTGACCTTTTTCAGAGCTCCTGTGTCAAGCACATCTGGACCTATTAATTAGTAAGGAAGTCAAGAGCAGCTGGAAAGAAAATCTGTAGAGGAAATTTAATTCAGCATCATGGCTACTCTGGCTGGAATACAGACACACCTTTAATCCCAGAAGGCAGAAGCAAATAGACCTCTGAGTGGAAGGCCAGCCTGGTATAAAGCAAGTTTCAGGGAAAGAAAAGCTTAGGTTCCAGGTGTGGTGGCACACACTTTTATTCCCAGCACCCAAGAGACAGAGACATGTAGATCTCAGAGTTATAATCAGCCAATTTGATTGAGTCAATAAGTTGAGAGGCAGAGGAGTGGAGTGGAGTTTTCGGCAGTTCAGTTCGTAGAGAGGAGGTACATTTACCAGGACAATTTTATATTCAGGTTGCAGGCAGAACAATCTAGACACAAAGGCAGAACAATCTAGACACAAAGACAGAACAAGATAGAGATAGTGAAGGAGCCAGAGGGTTAGAACAGATTGCTCTAGTTAGTTTGAGGTCAAGCAGAACAATTCAGTCAGAAGCTGAGGGAAGGGAGTTTGACTCAGCTTTGGAGAGGCTTTTGAGCCAGAACAGCTGAGTTGAACCAGCTATCCAGAATTCATAAAGAGCTAGAAAGAGTTCTGAATATATATATATATATATATGTATATACATATATATATATATATGTATATATGTGTGTGTGTGTGTGTGTGTGTGTTTAAATCTGTAATTATACCTGCTAATACTATGCCTGTAAGTAGCTACAGTGATAATGTTGTCATGGGCAATTTCCCACATTGCAAACTTATCATAGAAGATTGTCAAGGATTGGAAGGGGAATTGAAAAGGAGATTGATTGGCAGATGGGATCTGAGACTGTCAATTGCTATAGACATTTTCCTTTTTGCTTGTTCCTTTTTGCTTATACATTCATATCCCTTGTTGGTTCTTTTGCCATGCTCAATAAGATTCACAGTGTTAGTCTCTGGTTATTTAGGACATCTCCCTGACTATTCTTTCCTCTGCTTCCCATGACAGTGTTCCTTCTTTTTCTTCTGCTTTACCCTACTCAATATTTAGTCTTTGTTTAGGTATTGTTTTAACATAAGTACTGTATATTACCGTAGTACTGCCTTGATTTATGTAAACTTGAGTAGGCTGGAGTAGTCGTTTGGAAAGGGGGTACAAGAATTGAGAAAATGTTTCCGCCATATTGCCCTATGGGCATATTCTTGATGATTGATATGGGAGGGCCTACATCACTTTGGGCAGTGGAACTTCTGAGCTAGGAGTCCCAGGTACTATAAGAAAATTGACTAAGCCAAGCACAAGGAACAAAACAGTAAGCAGCACTACTTCGTGATTTCTGTTTCAATTCCTAACTCCAGGTCACTGCCTTGTGTTCCTGCCCAGACATTTTTCAATGATAGAATGCCATGTGGAACTATAAGCTGAAATACCTTGTCTTCCCTCCTCAACTGATTATTGTCATGGAATTTTATCTCAGTAATAGGCAGCTAAGACCTCCAACTTTATGGATGTCTGCTGCAATTAGTAATTAGTGGGGCTTCAGTCTTGGTAAAAGGCTACAAAGACCATCGGCTGACAGTTCCATCTTGCCATTCAGTGGGAAGAATGTGAGGCTTCTTCAAACATGCAGATCCAGTAGCACCAAGAATTAAATATATCAAATATAGAACATTATTTTGATATGTATGGAGAGAGAGAGAGACAGAGAGAGAGACAGAGAGAGAGAGAGAGAGAGAGAGAGAGAGAGAGGGACAGAGACAGACAGAGACAGAGAGAGAAAGAGACAGACAGACACACACACACAGAGAGAGAGAAATACAAAGAGGGAGGGAGCTGTCAGAGAGCAGCTTATAATATCTCTTAGGAGACAAAGCAAAAACAATGAAAAAATCCTTGGAACATAGGACTCTTACCATACTTTCTAATAAAAATCACGGAATCACCATTCTCTTTGAGGAATGGGTACAGAATTTCATTTCAGTTGTGGACAAATGCTTTTAGGTAAGACAGTATTTTACCTTACAATCACACAATGTCAAGCTAAAGCCATTGTTCTAAAGGAACTGAACCTTCTGCCACTTCAACAACCCCTGAGTGCTGACTGTTGGTTCATTTTTCTTTTCAACTGATGAGCTAGTGACAAGATACAAATTCATAGGAAGAGAATTATCTTTGACAATAGGACATTGAACAGTTGACCTTGGAAGAGTTAAAGCAACAGGTGAATGATTGTCCTCACTGCAACTGGATCTGAGTCAGAGTTGCAATGACATACATAGACTCCACTGCTAATTTGTAAGATTCCAGATATGAGGATTATTTTGAAGAACATTTATGTCATTTGTTAGTGACAGCATTGTATACTTATTGATATCTCTGACTTATATGATATTTTAAAATATTAATAGTGATTTGAGTAATAATTTAGAAAAACTAAAAAGTGCATGTGTGTACATGCATGTGTGTGTCTCTGCATGTGCATATGTGCATGCATGTGTGTGTGTGCCTATGCATTTCATGTTCATGTTTGTGTGAGCGTGCGCGCGCGTGCGGGTGTGTGTGTGTGTGTTGATTAATGTATAAATCTTTAGGTGGAGCGAATTTTTTTATGAACAGGTTAATGTTCATGTGCGTGTGCATGTGTGTGTCTCTGTGTGTGCGTATGTATGTGTGTGTGTGTTAATTAATGTATAAATCTTTAGGTGGAGCAAATTCTTTTCATGAATAGGTGTGACCTATTTCATTACATTTTTTACTGAATATGAATGTGTGGAGGTTAGTGGCTCTTCAAATTTTATTTTTATTTAATGCTGCGAAGCTTAGGATAAGTTTTTCAAAGTGATTTCACTGTCATTTTCTGGAAGAAAGTTAGTTTGTATTTTAAACCTTTTCCTTCTTCCATTTCTCTAGCTCCTTTGTGGAGAATATACTGTTTATGTTTTTCTCTAGGCCCTATGCACTTACTCATCTTTGCATTATGTATGATTTAGACACCATATTTGTCATCCACAATCCATCTCTTGTTTTTATCCCTTTAAATATTATTAGTGAAGATTGCTGTACCAAAACCACATAAATGACCTTGGGAATTTAGTCAAATGTTGGGTCAAGTCTATTGAATCCTTTCTAACCTGATTTTTATTTCTTCTTATTTATGTTTAGTGAATTTATTGTTCAAGAATACAGAGCCAGCGAAATGGCTCAGTGGGGAAAGGCACTTGCCACTAAGCCTGGGGACCCAAATTTGGTCCTGAGTCTCACATAATGGAAGAAGAAACCGATCTCCCAAAAATTGTTATGTGATCACCACACACATTCATATACAAGTAAAAAATGTAATGAAATAAGTCACACAGATTGGCATGATGTGATTTAGTTGAAGAAGGCTAGAGTCTACTGACATGCCAGGGTGATTGCGAATCTCCTAATGCCTAACATGCCAGTTTTAATAGATAATGGTTTGGGGGCCAGTCACTGAATTGTTATCATATTACTTCTGCATGAGTGCAACAAATGTGTGTATATGCACGTGTGTGACTGTGTAGAGCTCAGAGGTGTATGAAGCCTGTCCTATTATTTACCACCTCAGTTTTTAGGAAGGGGTACTCATTGAAACTGTTGGTCTCCATCTTGGCTAAACTTGCTGTGCAGCTAGCATCTAGAATCTGCATGTCTCAGACTCTCCTCTGCTCAGCTCTGGGATTACAGAAAAGGTGTATAAAAGTTCATTTTAGGTGGTTTCTGGGGAGCCAAACACAGACCTTTATCCATGAGAGGCAAACACTTTACACTCTTGTCTTTCTTTGAAGCTCTGGATGAAGAGTTTTATGTGAATCATCACATTTTATATTTATGATGATCTGAATTACTCTCCTTTAGAAATAGGGAGTTGAGTCTCCAAGAACTGTATTAGTCAATGCTAAATAACCTAGTTAGCAAATGATACAACCTGCACTAGGACCCAGGAACCCTGTATCTTAGCTACCCTCCCTTACACTCACAGCTTAAAGGGGCCAGCCATATGTTATGTTAGTAATTTTCTTTTCCAGTACACAACTTTTATACAGATGATGTAGCACAGACTAAACTTTTTGAAATTTACAAAGCAGACAAGATAAATAAACGAAAAACATCCATTTGTGCTTGATTTTATTTTAGCATTAGATGAAAACACATTATAAAGGACAAGGGGAATAGTAACGAATTTTCAGGAGATTCCAAACAACTATACACAGATACAGAGAAAAACAGGATCATAATATTATAAATCCCCACACCTTTTATCGCTCACAATTTTTTTAATGATAACATAACAAGCTAGGGATTATTCCTAATTTGTAAAATTATTCACCACGAGAAACCTCTGCAGATAAAAAGCCTTTGCTGATGTGTAACCATGTTAAGAAAGAAGATGATAGCATCCTGGGAAGAGGGTCCACTGGGTAAGAAAACTTGCTTTTCAGGTAGGAAGCTCTGTGTTCAAATACCAAGCACTCACAGAAAAAGCCAGGTATAATTTCAGCACTGGGAGTCAGGAAGTGGGCAGCTCCCATGAGCTCACTGGTCCAAGAGCTTCCTGTTCAAGGTGGGACATCTTTTAAGGCATAGGTGGATAACAAAAGAGAACACCAGATATCCTTTTTTGGCCTATGAGTATGAACATGTGGCTTACACATCCGTGCATATACCTTCTCCCAACCCACCCTCCAAATTAAAATAGTATCCCTTTCTTTCAGAGAGGAAAAAGAAAATTATTAAAATCAGCACTTTCACTATTTTTATTTGAATCGTTATTTGCTATTTTTAACGATTGTTCTGAAGTGGTGAATATATTGGAAAACCTTTTACATTTTCCTGCATATACATCAGAATGACTGCTTACATAATTTTCATTGTAAGTTGAGTTTCTCTGCCAGTTGACCAAGTTCATGATGGATGCAGTTAACCTTTTAGATTTGTGAATTGAAATAGAGAACCACAGCCTCCCTGTTACCATATAGCTTCCATTTATTCTTACTTATAAATCCACAGTCACATAGTAAAAATCAAATCTAAATAGTAATTCTCAGCACAAATGATTTTTGTTCAGGCAAAATGGCATGCTCATTTAAAACTTACCAAGGTCACCAATGATTAGCGAGCAAAGTAAAATCTACATTGAGCTCAAGACTGAAGCTAAGCCTTCAATTTAGACTGTGATTCAGGAAGCATTTGATTTTGGCATTAGATTATGTTGTGGTCACTTGCTTTATGAACCTGTCCTGTGTATGTCTGGCACAAATAGTTTGGATGTCAAAAATTGATTGACATTTTTTTGTCCGTATTTCTGGTGTCAAGGCTAAATCATCAATGAAAAAGAAATCTTTTGGCCAACAGGAATATTTGTTTACAATGTCTTCTATCTTTTGGGGACAGTATTTGGTCATTAAAAAGCTGTTTAAAACCTAAGTGAGTTATGGTTTTGAAACACCACTCTAGTTTAGCATTTTTAACTCTTTTAGATTAAGAAACAAAATGTCAAACTTTGCATGATCTACTAACAACATGGTCCCTGGTTAATTTTACCATAACATGTATAAATATTGTGAAACTATTATTAACAAAACTGTAATGTTACTTATGCACATTTTCTTTCATATTTTTAAAGGAACTGGAAGGTATTCACGGATACTTGTTTTTGAGAAATGAACTTCTGTGTAAGAAAGCATCATTTAGTGCTTCATCACTATTAGGTAAGATATGTTTGTGTTATCAAAGCATGATTCCTAGTCTACTTCATGGAGAAAACGACCACAGACAAGCATTTGAGGGCAGAATATCTGTGGAAGAAATTTCTAATTCTAGCTAGCCTTTATAAAAATTATATGATCCAGGTATTTTATTCAGAAGTTGTAAGCCTAGATTTGGAAGGTTTGGGGCTATACTAACTTATTCTCCAGCTATAAAATCCCTTGTTACTTTCGGTTTCTCCTGGCAGTCTGCCCAGGGTCCATCTCCGCTTGTGGCAGCCTCCTTCACCCCCGTCTTATACTCCTGCTCCTCTTTCTCTTCTTCCTCCTTCTACTCCTCCTCTTCTTTCTCTTCCTCCTCTTCCTCCTTCTTTTGTTCCTTCTCCTCTGCCTTTTTATTCTACCTACAACCCTCTCACTTGATCCTCAATCCCACCTTTATCCCTCCACCTCCCAATCACTGGCTCAAGTATTTTACTGACCAGTTAAATTGTCGGAGCAAGGTTCACATGGAACTATTTAGTGTATGTGAGGATTTGCTACTGGGGTATGGGAGGGGCAGACCTCAAAAACTGTATTCAATTAGAATACAAGCAGCATCAGACAAACTTATTACAACTTTTTTTTATGGCCATTATAGGGATACCTATATGAACTAAGACTAACACTGATCCAGCATATGTCTCTATTTCTACTGTTAGATAGACAAACCATAGATAGCTCTTCCATTTGGGTGTTTGGGTTTGTCATTTATGACATAAGGTGTTTTGTTTTGTTTTTCTGTTTTGAAGTGCTTTAAAAAAGATCATTCATAGGAAATATAGAGTCACACAGTAAAGTTGACTTTAGCTTTATGAAGGTTCTACCTACTGATATCCAGGGTGGCTGGACCCATTCATGACCCCACCAGTGACTGAGGGTTCAATGTTCCTTATATACTTTTTTTGCATTTAGGTCCATTGTTTTGCTGATATTTGCCATTCTGTTTAAAGAAGTCTGTTTAGACTCTCAAGGTTGTTTTGATTTGAATTTCCCCCATATATTAGTTATTAACATTTCTTGTTTTAAGAATTCTCTGTTCAGGTACTAAGTCCATTTCCTGAATGTGTTTTGCTTTTTAGAGTTTTTTTTTTTAAGTTCTTTACATATTCTATATATTAAGCCTTTGTCAGATTGTAGAGAGCCTTATTGAGGTGCCATGCCACCTGGCAGGAACTTGACATTGACCAATGTGAAGTTCCTCTCCCAGCCATGAATGGGAACTCATGTGTCAGCCATAATCCCCTCCACCTAGGGTGGAGCGCTCAGACCAAGGTGAAGCCTATTCTTCAAGGACCTGCAGTCTCCTGAGAAACACTAGCCACCTGTGGAGCAACTGAACTGATTCTGCTGAGAAGCTTCCAGACTTTCCCCCCTGCCTATATATATTGGGAGTTCTTCATTAAGCTTTGAGACCATGAATGCAGGTGTTATCTTGGTAAGATATGTTTACATCCGTAGCTTCCTTTCCAGTTAACCCATTCGATGTAACTGCGGGTAGTTATATCAGATGTATAAACTGGCGAAGATTCTGTCTGATTTTGTGGGATTTCTCTTCACTCAACTGATTAATTTTTGGTTGTTCAGAAACTTTTAGTTGTGTGGGGTTTCACTTGTTAATTTTTGAGCAAACAGAGTCCCGCTCAGAAAATCCTTTCCTGGATTTTCACATGGGCACTGTCTGTGTTTTCTTCTAATAGGCTCAATGCTCACATTTCGTTGCTTGATCCATCTGGAGTTGGTTTTTGTCCAGGGCAACAAAAAGAGAGAAGTCTAATTCTATTGTTGGACATCCAGCTTCACAGCACTGTTTACTGAAGATGTTTTCGTTTCTCCAGAGTATATTTTCTGCATTTTAAAAAATATTAGTTGTCCATAGTTGCATGTAATCATACTGGGTCTTCAGGCTGTTCCATTGGTCTACATGTGTGTCTTTCTGCCAGTACTACATTGATTTTATTATTATGGCGTATGCTCAAGGAATCATCATCTCACCCCTTAGACCTTTGTTCAGTTAGGTTCATTGCCATGATATCCAAAATAGGTAGAAAGGACATTGCCTAAATGTCTTTCAGCTGATGACTCGACCATGATAATGTGGTACATGTACTCTACAAAATACTTTTCAGCTGCAATGTAAAATCCTGACCTTTGCAAGTAAATGTGAAGACCCAGAAAAATGATATTGAGCAATGTAACCCAGACCCAGAAAGGCAACAGCTAATTGTTCTCTCTTATCTGTGCTTCTGAGCTCTAAATCTTCAGATGTAAGTAGAAAACCTTGTGGAAAACTGAGGAAGCACATGGTGATAGGAAACAAATGAAGTTCCTAGTGAATGTTATTGTTGCTATAGGCACATCCATGTAAGGGACTAATGTCTCAGTCCTGTGGGAATTTGACAAAGTCTTCTCTTAAGGTCAGGGTCAGAAGGATGCCAACGCCTTTCTCTGTTTCAGGAACAAATGCTGGTACTATGTGCAGGTATGAGTACTTATGAATGATTACCAGTATGCACAAAAAATGGCCCCTCCAGCTCTCCCCTCCCACATATTTACCGTCTGAAACAGCTGACATGTACAGACCTCTTACTAGTTTACTCCTCCATTGTGCTGTACATAAGTGGGCCAAGGTTTCAGATTGTGCAGAAATCTGTGCCATCCTATCAGACTGCACAGAGTCCACATGACCATAGCTTTTTTTTTTTTTGTCCGCAAGTCTTTCCTTTCCTCTCCCACCTAGTTAAGTTTCCAAGACCAAGCTACGGTGGACACAACATAACCTGGTGTAATTCTGAAACCAGGAAAATAAGACTAGCTCATGGGATGGAGATGAGGAGAGGCATAGAAAGAAGAATAGGAAGGTATGGGAGATAAAGGAGAAGGGGAAACAAGGGTGACATTAATTAAGAAGGAGGGGGATGAATATGATTAAAGGATAGAGGAGAGTGAAATAGCAATAAGAATGTCTGAAAACACCACTACAAATCATAATATTATCTATCTACTTAAAATTATACAACATTTCCTATTGGCGATTTGATTTGTGCGTACATGGAATTTCCTACATCTGCTGCAGGACCCTACCAACAGTTGTTTTGTTGTTGTTTTGTTTTGTATTTTGTTTTTTGACTGGTCAGTAAAGAGCCAGCAGCCAATGACTATGCAGTGGGGTACTGGCATGGCTTTTAGAATTCTCAGACAAGAAACACAGAGACAGGAAGAAAGATTCTGTCATTAAGAGGTCCTAGGTGTAGACCACTCTGAAAAAGTTGCAGGAGGGAGAGCCTGCCTACATGAAAGAATCAGAGAAAGCTGCCCCATGGTCCACTGCTCCATTGGGTCTGGTGTAGCAGATATGAAATAGAGATTTAACAAGCATTAGCCCAAGAATATCAGAGAAGAGTGTGTTAGCCATGTGAATGTTCAGGAGTGGCCCAGCCATTGAGCTCACTAAGGCATATTAAAATATAAAGGTTGCATGTGCATGCTGTGTCTTTCAGTCATTAGTTCAGAGCTCTTGGACAGGTGCAAAGACTTGCATTCACCTGACCGGAGCACAGAGCAGTTTAATAATTTACTGCTACAATACTGTTCCCTGCATGCGATAACAATGTTTCTCACAAGAGGTATAGATTGATTATCTAACTAAATTCCTAACACCAGACATGAGTTGTTGATTAGAGTTATCCAGAAGACTTCCCAAACAAAGACTATTGCTGTTGCACTTGGTTGTCTCCAAGAGGTGGAAGTTAAGTTCCTACTGTTGAGGACACATGCACTTCAGATGTAAGACCTTCAGGAGCTGAGGTAGATCTGACCTGAAAGCCTCCTCCTGGAGAACTAGCTTTCATGGTACCAAAAGGTGCCATGGTAGCAACCAAAGGAAAAAAAAAGCAACCAATAGTCCTACCAGTTATGATGGCTACAAACCACAACAAGATCAGAATTGATATTCCAAAGAGTACAGTAATGGTAAAAATAACTCTAGAATTGGATTTACATTCTGCTAAAAAAAGGGGGGGATTATGATTGGCACTGGGAAAAATTTCAACTATCCAAAGTTAGTAAAGTCATAGATTTTGGAGTAACCAACTCCCACTTTACTAAACTATAATAATTTCTAACTATATCCTAAATATTTATCTTTATACCCACAGAAAATTATAGCTATCACTCCTCATCAAAATATCTCCTTGTAACAAATTGAGTTACCTAAATCCACCCTAAATCCACCACCCATCTAAACGCAATGAACAAGTGATCATGTGGTACCCAGTTCCAAATGACGTATCTGCAACACAACTCCTGCACCTAATGCTCAGGGTTCATAGTCCAAGAGGCAGAAAATTAGTAGGAACCAGAGAAACAGAAAGGTTGTTGTGAGATTGCAGTCTCCTATAAAGATCAAAAACCATACTTGCAAAGTCTCATCAACAGGCTACCTAAATTGCCTGAGCAATGATGATATCACAATGATGACATCCCAATGATGATATTACAATGATGATATCACTGGACATGTTAACACAAAATAGGGAAATCTCAAGAGACCTCAACCCTAGACAAGAGGGTGGGAGAAATAATCCTCCACACAGAAGAGCATCCAATTTGGTTATCCAGTACTAAGCAGTCAGCCCTAAAATTAATATATAAAAGTAACATTATAAACCCTAAGCATATTTCATGTTGCAATTTTAAAACAGGAGTATATGTACATATATACATGCATATATACATATGTGTGTATATATAGTCATTTATGAAATGAAGTGTTTTGTTTTTCTGTTTTTAGTTGGGTGCTTTTAAAAAGGGAATATATATATATATATGTATATAAAACATGTAAGGGGTACACATATAGAAGAAATGCATATTATATGTAAATGTATGTATATATTCATAAATATAAATATTTACATATATAAAGTTGCATGTCTTGCTCGTGGCTAACAAAAATAAATGAAAAATAGATCATGAATCTGAGAGAAATAAAGGTAGTCTATGGGACTGTTTGGAGAAAGAAAAAGGAAGAAATATGTAATTACATTTCAATTTCAAAAAATTAGTACAATAAAATAAAAATGACCCCTAATATGCCCTGTGTTAGGCATCCAATTCTCTGAAAACTAGACATCAGCTTTTATAGATGCTGCTTAGTTAGAAAATATTGAAGATAGGATACTAGAATTCTGATTCTTCTGATTGTTTTCATACAAATGAGCTCTGGAAATGTGTTCCTAAATATATTATAATAATTCCAATTTGAAAGTCTGGCAAGTGATTCCTCTATACCCATACCATTTAAATGTTACCAGTATTTAAAAATAGAATTATTGTAAAGTTACATTATTTCTATGTTTTTAACTCACCCCCTAAAGTTATCAGAAATGTACCATATATGAAAATATCGGGCTCTGGTGAAATCAATTATGTTGAAGCCACAGTAACTAAACCTATCTGATGAGGTAGAGACAGCCAAAGTTAAAAAATCTCTCTTTGTCCCTGAAATAGTGTAAATCTCTTTTGGTCTATCTTATCAAATACAAGCTGCTCTAACAAACATTAGGGTTTATGCAACATTTAACTAGACCCAAGAGTAACAACTTGTTCTTTCTCCCATGGTGCTCATACCTACATAGACACCTCTGACAATGGAGGAGATTGTGTCTGTAATTCTAACATCAGTTATTTCCACCATGTTCTTTGTCAGTTGGTTTAATTTCTCCTAATTCCCTTTGTATTAATAGCACACATTATGATTCTTGCATTTGGTGGCTAAGAGATGTTGTCTCTTTTTCTCATAGATTTCTATTGTTTAACCAGTATCTGTCACATAGAAATTGTATTTGTTTATTACTTTTGCTCCAGAAACACTTAGAAAACTGTTTACAAATTCTTTCTTGCTAAATGTAACAGCAACACAAGGAAATCACCCAGCCTATTGCAAACTGAATGCTATAGAAGCATGCGTGCCTAGGAATAATTTATTTTCAGGCATTTTTCTTCTATGAGATACTTTTTTTCCCCTGTAAAAGTTGATGCTCAATATTTGAGTTTCAGAAAGTTTTTGCAGTTTCACAATGTTACTTCAGAAATGGAGTTTTAAATTAATGAAAAACAGCATTTGCCTCAGGTGGTTAAAATGTGCACCCACCCCCGAAATGTTTGTTTCTTCTTCCTTCATTATTTATGTTCCTCTCCCATTGTTCCACGCTTTCCAGGTGAGATGACGGTCCAAATTACACCTTTCCCTGACTTTTCCAACTTCTCCGACTTCCTGCCTCTTCTTTTCTCCCTCTCGCTTCGCCTGAATCCTCACGTGGGCTTCCTTTTTGTTCTGATCCTATGCCTTCCCTTCCATACAATCAAAATGCATTTGACGTGAATGATGAAAATGATGAAAAAAATCTAACTAAAGGGTGACGGAGGGTCGGGCCCCTGGGGACCTGAACCGAGGGCACTATCTTTACTCCGCCGTCTGTGTTTGTGGGTTTGCATAGGTGAAACATTGACCTAGAAGTACAGTGTATGGAACCAACTACTACTATAGCTTTAAGCTGCAGAGGTTTATCAAGGAAAAAAAAAGCAGAAACAAAGGCAAGCAGATGGCTAAAGATGAAGGTCACATCAGATTGAGAAGTTTGTCAAAATGTGATGACATAGGTAATCTGTAAACTGTTATTGCGCCTAGCTGGAGGTGCTGAAAAACATTTTGAAATTACAAAACACACTGGAGTCGCCGGCTCAGAGGCAGGAGAGATAGCCTGGAGTGCTTCTGGTCTATGGATGAATGCCAGATGTGGAAAGCGACATATCTGGAATTAATGATATTAAACATGCTTTTCTTTTATGCTCAATAATAACTCTATTATGATTGATACAAACCGCAGACACTTTATCTAGTACAAATGGAATCGTCTGTCATTGACTATATTAAATCATCAATTTCTGCATGATGAGGATCGTTTAGGGTAACTAATCATCTGTCTCGTTCTGAAGTCTTTAAGGCTGATCAGATAACGTTTTGAATACTGCCTGAGCAACCATGACAATCTAACCCTTCCGTGGAAGGATTGAGAGGGGCCCATTATGCCGTCAAAGCCTGTGGAAATATCACAGCTCTTTCTCTACATAATACCCCACTGTAAATAAATCACTCTCCACCGCAAACTTTATTGATCACAAGCACTTCCATGCTTGTGTCTAGTGAAGTCTCTACAGAATAAAATGTTGCTTTATATTTTGTCTTGTCAAAATATTAAACGGCTCTGTCAAGCGGAGTCTGGCTAGCCGTGATGGCGTAATTCTGCTCTAGCCTCTGGTTCCCTCCTTCTATCTCAGCTGCCAAGCTTACAAAGCAGTCCCCTCCCGCTTTTCTTTTTTTATAAACTTCCCAATTATAGTCTCATAAGATTATGAAGCCTTAAGATAAACTGTCCTAATTTAGAGTAGGGGAGTTCTGAGCTACTAGGAGTAAGACTGTTAGATAAAAAGTGTTTCTCACAAGGAAAAAAAAAAGATAACCTGAGTTATTTATAGACACAACTCTAATGGGAAGTGGGAATTAGGCTGAGAATAAAACCTATCTTTTATTTACCTTGCAGAATGAAAAGATGGGTAGTGTATCAATTATTTCTACTCAAGTGCTTATTGTACATATTTAGATAATGATTTGTAATAATCTAGCCCAGCTTGCAGGTGCCAAGAGGAAGGCAGAACTAAAATCCACCATGAACAGAACATATGTTTTCCAAATGGCACGGACTGGGTTTCTTGCCATTAAATGGTACCGGGTTCTGTAATAGGTTTGTAGCAACACCAAGGAACAACAAACAGGTTAAATGTGTAATTTACTGCCTGCTAACATTGAATTTCCTGGGCAGCATATGGTTTTAATGCAATCTTAAAGTAGTTTCCCCCCTTGAATATAAAGGAGTAGGATTTTGCTTTCAGGAGGCCAAAGAAAGAGACTGAAGTCACTTAGAGAAGAGTAAAAGATTTAGTGTACTGAGCCATTAGTGCTGTGGAGGACACCGGGGTTTGATCTTTATTCCCTTCTGGAAGATCATTAACTCTTTTAGACATTTAGCAAATAACCTCTCCCAAGGCTTGGAAGAGTTTATGCAGTTCCCTAAGAGAGCATTTTTGTGGCTTCCCTGTTTCTGAGTTAGGTATTTATTGAAGCTTCTGTTTGTTGATTTTTAAAAAGAAGTTAAGTTTTAAGAAGCCCTGATGATTCTACACGGTGAATCTATTTTCAAGGCATAAAACTAGATATTACAAACACTGGGAACACATGTCTACTGATGGATCTCTGGACCAATTTGTTCTTGGCTAGAGGAGATCCTACTGGGGAGAAGGAAACACATTTTAGCTTACGGACGGTGTTAAACCCACGAGCATTTATCAAAGAAGAAAGTAAACAGCTTTTTTTTTTTTGGAATAATAAATTTGAACCATCAAGAAGCTTGGTTTAATTCAAGTTCTAATTCATCTGTATCACACCACAAGCAGTTTTTTTTTTTTTTTTTTTTAAAGTATTAGACTGGGCAGTAAAGCACAAAGATAGAGGTATCAATCTTTTAACAGTTCTTAGTTGCTGTTCCTTTGTTTTGTTTTGAAACAAAGAGGAACTTCATAAATCTCACTAGACAATTTCTTAAGTAGCTGTGACCATTTGCTCGTGAGTAAAACGCGCTGTTTTCAGGGAATAAAATAAAACGTACATTCCAGATGTCTTGGTCAAAGTATTTGCTTAAAGATGGTGACATAGTTCCCCCATCAGCAAACATTGACTGAATCTTTCCACATGTTAGGCACTCCTGGCCTCACCAGAAGCAGCCACTGACCCCGAGTAGCTCAGGTTTATTGAGTGAGACACTCTTGTAAACAAGTTAGCAAGAGCAGTAAGGGAGAGGAAGAGGGAGGGGCTGCCCACAGCCCTGTTAGTTAGCACTTGTTTTCTACTTACAAGGAACTTACATGGAACATACGTTAGACATTCCCATGCAGCACTTCAGCAGCCATCTATAGGTTCTGTCTGCTAATTTTCTTGTAGCAACCCTTCTATTTGTGTTTTGTTTTCCTTCACTGATCTAAGCCAGATGGAACTTTCCTTACTTTCACTGTTAAGTTTCCAAAGGAAGGGGACTACAAAGAGGCAATGAAGGGCAACACATTCTTCTGCCTCCGATTTCTCACTCAGAAATGGATGATCTTCCCAAAGTCCTCCTAATGTGTTTTCCTAACCCCCTTGCTATCAAGATACACTTGGCAAATGTAATAATATTGAAGGTACGGAGAGAACCTAGCCAGCCCAATCTAATGCTGGGTTGAGTCTTTACTGAAACAGAACTTTTTATTTTTTTTTTCCTGCTGCCTTGCCAAGGTCCTGTGACGAGACGTGCTCAGTGACCAACTTTAATGAAGAAATAACCCATAAAAGAAGTCAAATGCAGAAGGAAAAAGTTCCCGTGAAGTGGAGAGGTAGAGGAAGAGTGAGATGATGCAGAGTCAACTACCAGAGTGGTGCCAGCAAACCCTCATATGTAGCCATTCTTCAAATATGTGTCTCTGGGTTTGTCGTTTGTAAGAACCAAGTGACTAGGGGGAACAAGTGTAAGGGAACACACTCCTGCTGAAACTATTTTAAGTCAGATTTATTTATTTTAAAGAACAATGCAGCTAAATAAATAGATACCTTGTTTAAGGCTCATTAGAAAGAAAATAAATTATTAACAACAGAACAACAGATAATGCTTTTCTAAGCTCTCAGCTAAAACAAGAAACTATAATTTACGATCTTCAAAGGAAGGTTGCTGTGTAATAGTTACGTTGGTCTTGGGTCAGAGGCCTTTCTATCATTAGAATCTAAATGATAATTATACAATCGAATATTTATCAGAATATTTTTTAAAAATCCTTCATCTGAATATTTGCTATCATTCTAGAAAGTAAACCAGTTTCTACTAGGCTTAAGGTTGTTCAAGAAGGTACCCAAGGAATAAATCCTCTTCTCTATATGAAAGCCTCACTTACTGTCCTGAGAGGATTCTCTTCTAAAGCACCAGGAAAGCAGTTAACACAGCAGACCTGAAAGGGTTAATACACTTTCCTCAAGTACCCAGCTTACTCCTGGGGAGTAGCTTACACTGTGGGAGAATCTAGGTCAATGTGCATGACTGGAAATAGCTTAACAGTGAATCCAATATGAATTGAAAAAATAATGAGATGAGATCTTAGCGATGAGATACCCCAACTGGGCTGATATTAGGTCTGAAAATCCAGCATGCTAGGTCTGCTGCTCTGGCAGAGTTTTCTCTCCTAGTCTGACTGAGCTGTTTGAAAGGATTGTATACTTAGATCCAAGCTCAGCCAAAGAGGCTACAGAGAAGACAAAGAACTTTACTCTGTAAGGGGGGATGATTATTTAGAGAAGAAACAAAAAACCCTAGGTAACTGATGGTATTACATCACTAGACAATTGAAGAATGTGTTCAGGATTTTATTATTTCCTCTAAAAACTATTGCATACATGAAGATTAAAAATTTGAATGGGAAAAGCAAAACTCTATTTTTTTTTTACTGCCCTACATTTTTTATAAACTGAAAGATCTTGTAGGCATACATTATTATTTTGGGGGGAAAGATGGCTTCAGATTGCTCTGATGATCAATTTGAAACAAAGTTTTAAAGCACTTTAAAAATTAAAAATAATATTTTAATAATTTCTGAGAACTTACTATATACAATGTATTTTAATCATATCCATCTACTGTATCTCCTCTGAACATCTTCATGTTCCACTGTCCCCAGCCTCATGACCTTTACACATTATTTCTGTTCTACTGAGTCAATTTTGTGTTGTCTACTTTGTCATGGTTGTGGGTATATCTGCTGCAACATGATAGAGTAGGAGTCTGAATTTTCCGTTAAAGCTATAGTTCCTCAGCTAGGTGTAGGTGTTCATGGTGCCCTTCTCATTCCATACTGGGGTGTCAACAGGCTGGATCTTGCATAGGTCTTGTGCAGACAAGCACAGCTGCTGTGCCTTCTTTAGTACAATGGTTTTGTCACTCACAGACATGCCCTACCCCAATCTTCCCATTGGCCCAAGCTACTTTGTACTCTTATGGCCTTTCTGTCTCTTCTTTTACAATGGTCCTTGATTCTTGGGGGTGGGGGGAAAAGATTATGATGTAGAGGTCACACTTATTTATGAGTTCTCCCTAGATTTAATCTTGGCACTTTGACTGTGAGTGAGTTTCTGCATTAACTTCTGATCATTGCATACAGAAACTTTTCCAATTATATCTGAAAAGATGCACTAATCAATGGGTAGAATTATATCAATTCAGAAGGTTTAATATTAAGTTTTTTTTAGCAAAATAATAGTAGTAATTTCACCCTTGAGACCAATAAACTCCCTAACTATGGATTCTTGTCCGATTTACAATGCCAGGAATATGTTTCCTTCTGTGAAGCTGGCTTTAAATTAAATCCGAAAAAAAGGGGTTGATTACCCACATACTGATCAATAATATAGCGTGCGGTGTTCACAACTGAGTAAGACTGTTGGATAGCACCTTCTAATACTATTAAAGCTAACCAACAGTAAGAAAGCTTCCTAGTCAGGACCAACTCCAAGCCCTGTAACCAAAGTGTGTGGTGTCTTCGACAATAGGTCTCACCATTAAGTTCTGGTGGGTAACTAAGAACAAGGGCAGTATACTGTATTATTTAAGGAAGTAATGTTTCTCTAAGACGTCCTTGACAATTCAAGGGAAGGTATCCCACATATAACAATAGGTTTTTTTTATCTGGCAACTTATACCATATGGAAAGAGAAAAATCAGTGCGTATAAGTTCAAATAAACATATATTAATATGTAAATATTCAATTGCCTTAAAAGTAGGCCATTAATTTTAAAATTAATATGCTTAAATGAATGATATTATTTTGCTGGTTTTAAATATAAGGAAATACTTTATTGGTAAGCTCAATATTCATGAGGTAAGTTTATTTTCTTAATTAGGAAATGAATGCTTATATTTAAACACTGTCTAAAATGATAATTGTCCACTATCCCAAGATATAATTAAGCATTTTGCAGAAATATCAATAATAAATACCATATTTCAGCTAAGCAGCATCATTTAAAGATAATGTTAAAAATTTACTCCTTGAGTGTCTTACATTGGCAGTTCATTTGCAAGCCATTATACTATGTGCTAAAACACATAATGTGCTTTATGATGGTATGTGCTTCTAGATGTTATGTGATTAAACAAAGACATTTAAAATGTGGTTGCTACAGACTTGAAGATTTCAAGCTAACTGTCCCTTTAGTTATAATCAGTGGGGTGTGTGACAAAGAGTCAGAAATATATGCCTATAATGATAACTGAAGGAAGGTAAAATAAATGATAGAGACTTCATAAATTGTGTTTGAGGAGACAAAGAAAAATATAATTTTGACTATTAGACCTAAAAGGAAAGGCTTGCAAAATTTAAGTTGACATTGGTACACACATGTTGAATACACATAGTAGAAATGTTAAGTTGAACACATACGGTCAATAGCAATGATGCATGGACTTCTGGTTTTCTATGGGAAACACCAAGACAATTTGTCACATTTGAAGTTTTTTATTAGATATATTCTTTATTTACATTTCAAATGTTGTCCCTTTTCCTGGTGCCCGGGAAAATCCCCTGACCCATGCCCCTTTCCCCTGCTCACCCACTCCTACTTCCCTGTCTGGGCATTCCCCTAAACTGGGGCATCTAGCCTTCTCGGGACCAAGGGTCTCTCCTCCCTTTGGTGTCCTACAAGGCCATCCCCTGCTGCAAGTGCATCTGCGTCATGGATCCCTCCATGTGTACTTTTTGGTTGGTTGTTTAATCCCTGGGAGCTCTGGGGGTACTGGTAGGTTCATATTGTTGTTCTTCCTATGGTGCTGCTGCAAACCCCTTCAGCTCCTTTCTCTAGCTCCTACATTGGGGACCCTGTGCTCAGTTAAATGGTTGGCTGAGAGTTTCCCTCTCTGTATTTGTCATACGCTGGCAGAGCTAAGAAAGATTGAACTGAATAATTCCATAAGATAGTCCAAGCTCAGATTTTAAGAGCTATTGAATTATTTTTAATTAGTTATTTTATTTATTTACATTACAAATGTTTTACCTGTGGCACATTGCCCCACCCCAACTCCACAACTCCCAACACCAGGTTCTTTCTAGTTGGTAAATATAGCTCAAAATATTGATTAGATATTTCAGGTCCTTGCTATTAGTAATGACACTATCTGTGTAAGTGTTTAGATTGCTATGGGATATAGAAATAATGGAATCTACTCAACATAAGTAAATGACTTTGTTTACATTGAACTAAGGTAGAAGAATATGTAAGATAATTTATAGAACCCATACATGCCTTATTTATTAAATATTCCTTCAAAAAGAGCCAAGAAATTCATTACGGTTAAAGTAATAAATTCTGTGACCAATAAAAATCTATCAACTATAACTGAATCCATGAAGCTAAAACAAAATGGAGTCATTATTAGAAATAAAAAATAGATAAAAAAATCTTAATTGTGGGTGCATAAAAAGGCCCCACTCCATTTCCTTCTTCAGAGTCTTGAAGTTCTTGTCATAAAGATCTTTCACATGTTTGGTAAGAGTCACCCCAAGATACTTTATACTGTTTGTGAAGGGGGTCATTTCCCTAATTTCTTTCTCAGCCTGCTTATCCTTTGAGTATAGGAAGGCCACTGATTTGCTTGTGTTGATTTTATAACCTGCCACTTTGCTGAAGTTGTTTATCAGCTGTAGGAGTTCTCTAGTGGAGTTTTTTGGGTCACTTAGGTAGACTATCATGTCATCTGCAAATAATGATAGTTTGGTTAGGGTTAGGGTTAGGGTTAGGGTTAGGGTTAGGGTTAGGGTTAGGGTTAGGGTTAGGAAACCCTTCCTTTCCAATTTGTATCCCTTTGACCTCCTTATGTTGTCGAATTGCCCAAGCTAGTACCTCAAGTACAATATTGAAAAGATAAGGAGAGAGGGGGCAGCCTTGTCTAGTCCCTGATTTTAGTGGGATTGCTTCAAGTTTTTCTCCATTTAGTTTGATGCTGGCTACCGGTTTGCTGTATATTGCTTTTACTATGTTTAGGTATGGGCCTTGAATTCCTGTTCTTTCCAAGACTTTAAGCATGAAAGGATGCTGAATTTTGTCAAATGCTTTTTCAGCATCCAATGAAATGACCATGTTTTTTTTTCCTTTGAGTTTGTTTATGTAGTGGATTGCATTGATGGATTTCCATATATTGAACCAACCCTGCATTCCTGGGATAAAGCCTACTTGATCATGGTGGATGATTGTTTTGATATGCTCCTGGATTCATTTATTCTTTGTACAGTTCTCTTTGTTTCTAATTGATTGATTTCAGCCTTGCATTTGATGATTTCCTGCCTTCTACTCCTCCTGGGTGAATTGGCTTCTTTTTGTTCCAGGACTTTCAGGTGTGTCGTTAAGCTGCTAGTGTATGCTCTCTCCATTTTCTTTTTGGAGGCACTCAGGGCTATGAGTTTACCTCTTAGCACTGCTTTCATTGTGTCCCAAAGATTTGGGTATGTTGTTCCTTGATTTTCATTAAATTCTAAAAAGTCTCTGATTTCTTTCTTTATTTCTTCTTTGGTCAAGGTGTCATTGAGTAGAGTATTATTCAGCTTCCATGTGTATGTGGGCTTTCTGTTGTTTTTGTTGCTATTGAAAATCACTCTTACACCATAGTGATCTGATAGGAGGCATGGGATTAGTTCGATCATCTTATATTTGTTGAGGTCTGCCTTGTGTCCAATTATATGGTCGATTTTGGAGAAGGTACCATGAGGTGCTGAGAAAAAGGTATATTCTTTTGCTTTAGGGTGAAATGTTCTATAAATATCAGTCAAATCCCATTGGTCCAAAGCTTCAATTAGTTTTACTGTGTCCCTGTTTAGTTTCTGTTTTCCCGATCGGTCCATTGAGGAAAGTGGAGTGTTGAAGTCCCCCACAATTATTGTGTTAGGTGCAATGTGTGCTTTGAGCTTTAGTAAAGTTTCTTTTATGAATGAGGCTGCCTTTGCATTTGGCGCACAGGGGGAGAGAAGGGGGCTTATGGGACTTTCGGGGAGTGGGGGGCTAGAAAAGGGGAAATCATTTGAAATGTAAATAAAAATATATCGAATAAAAAATAAAAAAAAAGGCCCTACTCATCAATAGAGCATTGAAGGGGTTAGCAGCCTAGAGAGAAACAAGATGCAAAATTCTGAGCCAAGAAGATGAGCTTCCTGATAGGTTTCCCAATGTGACAATTGTCTGTACCTACCTCTAGATTGTATTCAATGTCTAGTTCACATTGTACAGAAGGTGAACTTTCCATGGGAGAATAAGGTACTCCTTGAGCTTTATAAGTAATAATCAGGATGAGCAGTGAGGAAGGTGGGGGGGGGAGCGCTGGTGCTCAGGGAAGATGATACCATGTGCCTCTTGTTTGTTCTGGATCCAAATAGAAGACCTTATACTGGTGCACATACAATGGCATATGACTGATATCACAATGTCTGTCTTTATCTATCATATATCTATATTAACACTGCCTAATTACTTGTCTGTATTAGTTACTTTGTAATTAACACTGTACACAGTTACCTGTACAAAAAAAAGTTGAGGGCAGTTTCCTTGGCTCATAGTTTCATGATGCTGAAGGTCTAACAGCTCAGAAAGCATTCAGTGTGGCAAGGATTTAATATGTGGCTTGCTGCATCTTAGCAGATCAAGAAACAAAGCTCTCAGTTGAATGAATGCACAACTGGGTGCAAGCTTCAGGGCTTACTACTGCTCACCTACGTCAGCAGGCAATGCCCTACCCATCTGACAGTTCCTAAATATTGCCACCAGCTGAGGGCCAGGTTGGAAGAGATTTTACACTTAAATCCGAACACCTACAATGAAAGAATGAACCAAGTCAAAACGACCAAGTCAATAAAGGAAACAAGTTTATATATGTATGCTGACGATGCCTTTCAACAACCACAGATATGATTAGAAAATGGTTATGATTTCCATCTTTGAGATCATGCCTACAGAACGTGTTAATTTGATTGAAGCAGACATCCCATCCAGCTTCTAATGCTGGCGTTCTGCATCCCGTACTACATGAAAATTTTGATATGATACTGCTAATGGAGACATTTTTAGTTGCCAAGCATCACAGAACAGAAACCCCAAACTAATAGAAATTCTTAAATTAGCATCCTCATCAACAACAACAATAACAACAAAAGCAACCCCCCTGAAGAAAAAGTAACCCCCTTCTCCACATAAAACCAAGACACTAAGAAAGATTTGGGATTGTTTTGCTTTTGTTTGGTTGTTTTGTTTTAGTTATTTTTTTTGTGAGATTAATTTAGGTTTTATATCTCTAGACCCTTTTAAGGGAGCAAAAAGTGTTCTTGAAATCCTTGCCTTCTACAAGGTGCCGCAGTGAAATGTGTTGTAGGCTTCTGTGAGAGCATTCTCCAGATGCTTCAGGTGAGCTGTGGGATTTGGTTCTGAATGAAGGAGACAGCTAACTTGCAGGAGGAAATGGCCAGGTCTGAAAGCAGCTTCTTCCTTGCAGAAATTCCTCTTCTGCTGACCGGTTGTTTTACTGCTCAGCCCTTCCTGATTTTAAAAGCTGAGGTTTCTGCAGGTAGAAATGGTTAGAAATGGTGAGAAAAGTAATACGGGGTGATTTTCATCTCCTTTCAAAATCTCTGTTAGCGACCGGCCACGTCAGGCTACTGCTAAATCCATCTACCTCACTATTCCTGACAGGCAAAATTACCGTCTTGGAGTTTGCTTTCGGGAGGGTTTCTGTTTGAACTCCCTGGATGCTGACATCTCCGCTGACTATGAAATCCTGCACTGGCTGTCAATAAGCTGGCAGCTTACTGGCTGTGCGCATTACAGGCTGGGTCCTTCTTGTCTACAGCAGACTCCTGTGCTGTGATTTATCCCAAGGAAGAGCCTTACACAGAACCAGGAATGATTTCTGCCCTGAAAAGAGAAGGTGATTCTTGCTCACCCACGTGTTCCACCCCCATTTTTCAGTGTCCTTAGGACAAAGATCTAACAGGTTACCTTCCAGGAGCACAGCAGTTCAGCCATCTTTCAGCTAACCTAAGGGCCCCAAAGCAAATAGATCATGCGAAGGGGCTGGCGAGGCGGCGTACTGTGTGAAGTGGCAACACTGCAGAGAACAACGGATCAATAACTATTTATATATAGATTTATCTGATTCATTAATCATCCGGAGTGTCTGTCTGCCTGTGTGTGTTTGTGTATGTGTGTGTGTGTGTGTGTGTGTGTGTGTGTGTGTACGTTCGCACGCACATATGTGTTTGTTGCCTGTTTGTAAATGTGTATCTAACTTGTAATCTTTGAAATAATCATATGTGAAAAAAACTTTGAAGCTCAAAAATCCTTAGAAAAAGAAATAACTTGTTCAAACACAGCCAGTTAAATACAGACAGGTTTCAGCTTCACAGAAACTCCCAGAAACCTACATCAAAAAAGAGAGACTGGGATGGGAAATTGAACCCATTGTCTGGTCTTTGGAGGAACATCCAGTAGCTAGGAAGTTATATTCCTCCTTCTGCCAGCCAAGCATCAGTCTCTCCCTTTCCTCTCCCTCTTCTCTTCCATCCTCCGCCTCCCACCCACAACAGGTGTGCCTGTTCCAGCCCCCAGCATTCTGCTGAGTGACTGAGCTGGCAGCAGGTAAGAGAATATGACCAGCCTTGGAGAGCAGACTCTGGCTGCTTTCCTTCATCCCTTGGTCTCACTTCTAATTCCCACCCTTCCCCCCACCTGAAAGACAACCAAAGACTAAGTAAAAGGAAAAAACGTTGTCAACATGTTTTCTTAAAAAAAAAAAAATGTCTGTTTGTCTTACAACTTGATAAAATGTCCCAGTAGCTTATGTTTATTTCTGTGCTTTATATTTGTCCTCTTTTTTTTTGTAGCATTTGATTAAAAGTCCTGTACTTCTGGAGCATACTACATAGATCCTACACACTCTGGCTGCAGTCAGCCCGGCAAAGGTAGCAGCCTGGAGCATGGAGATAGTTTGTGGAGATGGTTTTCCTCTGGTGATCCTATCTCCTTCCTAAGAGGTCGCTTTGTGGACAGCATTAACTTTTAAAGAGAGCTCAGGGGGGAAGCACTGCTTCTCTCTTACATCCTTTACCTAACTAGGACAGGAGCAATCGAAAAACAAGCTGTCCCGTCTTCCCTCCCCTGTATTGGTCAGTGCTTGTAACCTGACTGGGCAGTCAGTGTATTGCTTCTTTCCAGTGGTAATTCTTGTTCTAGATATTTTCTATAATAACCTGTCATACAAATCTCTGAGCAAGTACTTAAGCCTGGCTGTTTTCATCTGTGAAATGGGAATAATGATCATTTTAACATGATTCTCATAATCTATATGTGTCCTATAATGTCCAGTAAAGCAGAAAATTCTTCATCCAGTGCTGCCAAATGGAATTGTTTCTAAAAGCACAAAGACACTACAACTCCACAGCTACTAATAAAGTAGGGTTACCGTGATTATAGAAATTTATGCACATAAATTTCTAGGGGCAAATGCCTTAACTGTAAATCTTAGAATTAATGGTAATAAGCCGGCTCTATATGCAGAGTGCTTTAAGGTAACAAAGGTAGGCAATGTCCACGATCTCACTTCATCCTTCCAATGATCTTGTGACATTGAAGATGAGATCACTGTAGCTAGAAGCATCCTGTAGCCAGAGACCAAACTCAAGTTTAGAGACATGCCTGAGAAAGTGGAAGGGATGGAATTCAGGTCTTCATATCATTGCCTATTGACTTTGGCAGAGGGCAAAGCAGATGGAAAAGAGATTTTCTTTATAGCAACCAAATAAGGTAAGGGACATGTTTATATGTGTTAGCTTTATTAGAGCCATATTCTACTGGGCCTACTGGAACTAGGCAGTTTTAAGATAAGCCCATCTTGTGAAAGTAGAAATCTATGCATGTATGTGGTGGCTTTTCATTTATTTCATAGTTTAGATAATGTTCAACTGTCCAGTTTAACTGGCAACATTTTCCTTGGTGATGTTCCATTCATTATCAGCAAGGAAGTAACTTAAATTAAAATAGGAAAACATTGTTTTCAAATGGCTGGCTCATTCAGGTAGAATAGTGTATTCAGAAGTCCCCATTACAGGTAGACCTCTCTAGCAAAATTCTAAGGGTTTTGGTAGGTTGTGCGTAGTCCCAAACATTGCAAAGCTGACATTTCCTGCTCCTGGAGGATGTAAAGGAAGCTCTGCTTTGTGCTTTCATAATGTTGCCCATGTATTAGAGCTTGTAGTAGCAGAATGAATGACATGAGAGGCAGAAAATGGGAAAGATTGAAGCTGCGGTACAAATGTACTGCCCCTCCCCCCCCCCCCCCGATTTTCAACCAAAGGAAACTCCCCATTAAACAAGTCTGAAAACTCTAAGCCTGTTTATTTTGTAAGATCAGCAGAAGAGTTTAATACTTCATTTAGGCTCATTGTAAATTCTAAAATTGTTCAGTAACAAATTTTCCTGAGACTTTTATTCACTGCGGCTTCCAAGAGGAAGACACTTAGGACATTTATTACCACTTTTACTTTTGAAAAGTAAAGAATACCATCATTTTATCAAAAGATATCTCTGTTGGGGGAAAGAAAGCTAATATGTAATGATGTCAAATTCTAATGCTCAATTTCGTCTTCCTGGATGACCTTGCATTAATCATATTTTAGTAGAAGATCCCCTGTTCTTATGTAGACATTCCATTACTCTGGACTGATAATTTGAAAACAAACCCATCCTAACAGCAAGTTTGGTTTTTCCCATATCCAAAATCACCTCAAAGAATCCATTAAAAAAATCTTTTTAAGAAATCCCCAAGAGAAAGTGTGATTGTATTATTCGATTTTTACCAAAAATTAAAGACAAAAGAGAAATAGTTGACCCAAACCTCAACCCTAAGACTTTGCTTCCTGGAACAGTATGAATACTGGCAGACAGGATGTAAAGTTTCATCAAATGTCAGTCACTGCACAGCGATGGCCTTCCCCTAGCCCTTTGGAGTGCTTTGAGATTTTCTCTTCTTGTTATTGGAACTACACCAGGAATTACACTAGGAATTATGTCAGTCCTGCAGCAATTTTCAAGAAGCCACAAGTCCATGATCCTGAAACGTTGAGTGCTGACAAGAAGTTGCTTGGAGCGGCAGTGTTATTAACAAGCCACCTTCCTGGCACCCCATCTGCACTGGAAGCCGTCCCCGGCTGCTCACCTCCATCTGTCTCTCTATATGATGGGGCGTGCACACCAGCAGGCTCTGACCACGAGGTTCCATTTGCTGCTGAGTTACTCTTCAAACATCCCATGCTGTGTGGGCTCCTTCCTCTCAGTGCTGAAGGCTGCAGGCGGCCGGTCCCGGAGTCTGACAGAAGTGTACTTACCTTCTTTTATAATGAAGGCTCTTTAGGCAGGAATTTTGATGGCCTCGGGAATGAAGATATTTTTATGAGTGTGCTGAGATCCATGTGGTGCAGTGGGTGTCTCTCCTGAGATTTATTACTAGTTCTTTGGAGGGGGATGTCCCTTGATTTGACACCATCGGGCCTTTGTTCTCTGCACAGGGTCCTCTGAAGACTACCCAGCTTAGATTCTTTCTCCAGCTTTTGAAAAAGCCTTTGAGGACTCATAAATTCAGAGGTCCTGGATTAAAGTATAGGATGTGGAATGTGCCTACTGCCCTGTTCTTCTCTGGTTTTTTCCTGGCAAAACTCTACTCTCCGCTATTGCTGCTGATTGTCAAGTGTTCTGTACTGAGCTGCAAATGACTTGCCAGGCACCCAGCTTCAATTTAGTAAAAAGAAAGAAAGAAAGAAAAAAAGAAAGAAAAAAAGAAAGAAAGTAAGCTGGTACCAGGACTCTGATTCCCAATGGTGGGTTCAGGGTATTCTTAAAAGGCTCCATCTCTTGGGCTCTGGGTTGAGTTTCTCTTCACCCCCTTTTTCCTTTTATTTGTCTTTTTGTTTTGTGGTTAGGACTGCACAGTGGTAGCTAAAGAGGTATAATTTGCTCCCTCAGATCCCCATGCAACATGACTCAGAGACATCTTAATGTTATACCATGAACAGGCTATGAATCTTAGAAGTCATTTTTTTTTTAAATTTTCTTTAAATTCCCAGTAGAAAACTGCAAAAAATTGAAGAGAGATAAAGGGGGAAGTATAAGGTAGCAAAACATGGATGTTATGCTAAAGACAAATTGTAATTCCAAACCAGGGTTCATCGTTTTCTCATTCCATGTCTTCAGATAATTTTTTTTTAAAAGTAAGCCTTTTGTTTGTTTTTGAGGCCTAAACATAGCACAGGAAGGACTTCGAAGTAAATGGAATATTAAGTTATATTGTTTTATGTCTCATGACAGAACGTTCTTCTAAAAGAAAAGGAAAATTTTGAAGTGAACAATTTTTCCTTCCATTTCCTGGTAGCGATAGTTCCTGTTTCAATACATCTTACAGTTCCCCTACACAAATGGAAAAACAGGAAAGAGAGAGAGAGAAAAATAGCCATTCAAGAACTGTATTCCACAAGTCTCTGACTAGATGCGACCAAAAAAATTTCAAGACGTTAAGTCCTCTTTATATGTCTTTCCTCATAAAGCTGTTTCCTTCTACTCACTGAATAAAGCTCTATACCCACGGGGCACTCAATAAAAACCATGACAAAACCCAAGGCGTTGATGTACAGGCGATGAGGTAAAGCTGTCTCATATTATAGCCGGTGTTGTTCAAAGTGCCTGGTTTCTTGTAGGGGAAATAAGACATGGTGCTTGTAGCCACTTATGTTTTCTTGTTTGACATCTGTCTGCACCTTCTACTGTGCTGCCATCAGTCAGTTCCTGAACAGAAATGGAATCCAACTGACTAGTTACCTGGATAACTTTACTAAGCCATTTAAATAGTTCCCAGTCACACACCCAAATAGCACCCATCAGAAACAAGGTTTAATAATCATGGTTGGGAAGATTGGAACATTAAAGCTTTAGAGTATAAAATAACACACGGTAAGCCTGAGCTAGATGGAAGAGCTGAGTGGATGGATGGATTGCATTACCTCTAGCTCTGAGTGAACCTTTATGGTAAAGATATGCAAAATATTGCTTTTGGAGACAACTAGAGAGAACACATAGAGGGGAGGATGCTATGTGATTTCTTGGAAATATGTATGTGTGTAAGTTTTAGTCTAAAGGCATTACAATGAAAATTATAATAAAAATAAAGATATTATCTTGGTAATTTGTGAATATATATAATGAGTTTTAACATACTTTCAATTGTTTATGACATTGTTTAGCATTAATATAAAATAATTAATCACTGTTGCGTATCTTCTTTTCTATAATAAAACCTGGTGATTGAGAAGATTGTTTTGAATATAGTGGAGCATGTGTCCTTATTACATGTAGGAACACTTTCTGGATATATGCCCAGGAGTGGTATAGCTGGGTCCACAGGTAGTACTATGTCTAATTTTCTGAGGAATCGCCAAACTGATTTCCAGAGTGGTTTTACCAGTTTGCAGTCCCACCAACAATAGAGAAGTGTTCCTCTTTCCCCAAATCTCCAGCATCTGCTTCCCCTGAGTTTTTCATCTTAGCCATTCTGACTGGTGTAAGGTGGAATCTCAGGGTTGTTTTGATTTACATTTCCCTGATAACTAAGGATGCTGAACATTTCTTTAGGTGCTTTAGAGCCATTTGAGTTTCCTCAGTTGAGAATTCCCTGTTTAGCTCCATGCCCCATTTTTTATAGGGTTATTTAATTCTCTGGAGACTAACTTCTTGAGTTCTTTGTATATGTTGGATATTAGCCCTCTATCGGATGTAGGGTAGTAAAGATCTTTTCCCAATTTGTTGGTTGTTGTTTTGTCCTACTGACTATGTCCTCATAGCTGTCTTATTTATAATAGCCAGAAGCTGGAAAGAACCTCGATGTCCCTCAACAGAGGAATGGATACAGAAACTGTGGTATATATACACAAATGGAGTACTATTCAGCTATTAAAAACAATGAATTCATGAAATTCTTAGGCAAATGGATGGAACTAGAAAGTGTCATCCTGAGCGGTGTAACCCAGTCACAAAAGAATGCACATGGTATGCAGTCACTAATAAGCGGATGCTAGTCCAAAAACTCAAAATAAACAATTTACAATTCACCCAGCACAGGAAGCTCAAAAAGAATGAGGACTTAAGGGAGGGTGCTATGGTTTCTCTGAGAAAGGGAACAAAATGCTCCCAGGAGCAACAAGGGAGGCAATATGTGGAGCAGAGTCTGATGTAAAGGGCTCCCAGCGAGTGCCCTACCTGGGGATTCATACTATAAATAGTCAGCAAACCCCCACACTATGACAAGAAGCAAGTGTGTACCAAAAGGAGCATGCCCTGGGTGTCTCCAGAGGGGCCCTGCCAGAGTCTTACAAATTCAGAGGCAGAAATTAGCAACCAACTATTGGACTGAGCTTGGGGTCCCCAACGGAGGATCTGGAGGGTGGTCTGGAGGAGCTGAAGGGATATATAGCCCCATGGGAAGAACAATGACTGTGGACACCCAGACATCCCAAGACTCCCAGGGACTGAACCATCAACCAAGGGGTATACACGGTTCCAGCCAAAAATGTGGCAGAGGAATGCCTTGTTGGGCATCAGTGGGAGGAGTGGTCTTTGGTCAGGTAAAGGCTCAATAGAGGCCACAACAAAGGGAAAAAATGGGGGAGAAGTTGGAGGGGAGGTGGGACTGTGTCAGGTAGAGGGGCATATACATGGAGGCAGGGGGTGGGAGGAGGGGTAGGGAATTGTTGGGGAGAGGGGCTTTTGGGAGGGGTGAAATTGGGAAAGGTTTTACCATTTGAAATGTAAATGAAGAAGATACTCAATAAAAAAATGAAAAAAAAGAAAGAAGATTGTTTTGGTTAAAATACTTGCTGTTTGAGCATAGGCTATGAGTTCAAATTCTGACACTAATGTAAAAATATTAACTGTTTCCTTGCACTTCTATAATCTGAGAGCTCATAGGTAGAGAGGGAGGGATCACTGGGATCTTCTAGTCAACCACTCCAGTTGGCATAGTCAGTACCAGGTTCAGTGAGAAATCCTGTCTCAAAAAATAAAGTGGAAATTGGTAGAGAGAGATACTTTGCATAAGGACTCCATCTCTCCCTCTCTCTCTCTCTCTCTCTCTATCTCCCTCCCTCTCTCTCTCCCTCCCCCCCTCTCTCTCTGTTCCATTTATTTTCATAGAACAATGTCAAGAAATAGTTAAGCTATTACTGCTTCCTCTTTCATAGGAACATAGAAAAATTGGGACAATTCTTGCTTTTAAACTTGAAAAGAATCAGTCACGGAATAAATAGAAACCTCAAAAAATTTGCGTATAAAAAAGCACAGAAATATCTTCAAGGGAAGGGCATTTTCTACTGATCTGTGTTTAAAATAGGATGATGTATTGTGACAAAATCTAAAATACTAGAACAGCCCCCATCCTCCCTTTTCTATTCTGTATCCATTAGTAGCAGCAGTTTGCACTCCTGCTGGGAGCTTAAAAATTGTTATTTTCTGATTGTCCTTTCTGATATTTAAACATCCTGTGGCCTACGGTGTAATAAAACTCCTGTACATTTGGTTAGTTAGCTTTCTTCAGAGCAAAGGGCAAGGATTAGTATTTCCTGTGATAACGATGGACTTTAACATTCTCCAATGACATCAGGAATTGTTAGCAATGCCTGAGGAATCCAGGTGACTCCAGGGATCATTAGCAATGCCTGGGGACCCAGGTGACTCTAGCTCAGCGCAGGTGGCACATTTGAGTGTTGGCATGGCAGGAGTCTGTGACAATACATCTTTTGTCTTTTAGACCTCAGTAAAACCATGCTGATTTTAGCCATGGGAAAGACCCTGGAAGGCAGGGAATGTGACTTTCCAGCTGTGTTTCTGTAGCACAGATATTTACAGTTGAGGGAACTAATCCGCTTTGGCTTTTCTCCACCTGTAAGGAAAACAATAACCATGCTTAATACACAAGCCCAGATATGTTCATGGTGGAGTGCTACATATATTTAATTTGGCCTATGTCAACGTAAAATGCCTAGCAGTTACTTACATATACATATATATTTACATATACATTCGCCTTTTTTATATCAGGTCCCCAAGCAGACTCTCTGGTTAGTATGAATCAAAAATGTTGCTTGTTTAATTTCTCCAAAGGCCATTCTGTCTTTGAGATTCTGAAAATAGGTTTCTGAACCTTTGGAGCACCCTTACCTGTTAACTCAGGTTGCCAAATAAGGAGTTCCGGAGGCAGGAGATAGACATCATTCTCTCACTGTACCCTGGAGTCTCGTAGATGTGCCTGCACAGTTCTTTAAACCAAGGTTTCAATGGAGTATCCACCTTCAGTGCACACAATCTGTACAGTGCTTTCATCCTCCACTCTCACATTTGCCTTGAACTCTGTTAAAGTAAAGCTCATATAGCTGTCCCTGAAAGGTATCAAGCTGTAAATCAACTGTGATGAGTTAGGGAAAGTTTTGTGTAAGAACCTTACAGGAGAATCATGGTGATTCCTGAACTCTTAGGGTTTGTGAAAGCCCTAATTTACTTAACAACTTTCTTATGAACAACTTTACCTTAATATTTCTTTTTCCTTTTTCTTCTTAGCAGTTTTCGTAGTACACTTTTAAGGCACACAAACGTGCATTTGTTCTTTAATACCTACTACAAGTCTGAGGCAAAGGACTGTGAAACATAAGGACTGTGGAGGACAAACCCAAGCATTCATCTGTACACAGATCCCATGCTGGCTGCTGCATGTTGGAGAAAGAAACTCTAGCGATTGAGATATTCCAACTGGAAGAGATAATGAGCTTAAAAAAGCATACGTCTCTAAACACAGTTGGCAGTTAAATAACGATGGACATATTACAGACTCCAAAGGCATCAGTCCAAAATCAGGAAGGATGCTCGTAAAGAAATAAGGCTAAAATCTACTACCTAGGAGTGCACACAGGAGAGGCTAGGAAACAGGCTGGCAATTGCCTAAAGTAGTATGTGTTGAATAATGAATGACACCATGTAGCAAAAAGCGTTCCTTCAGATGGGCACGAATGAGGAAGAAATTAGTTAGAGGGAGAGGGGGTTAAATGAAGTTGAAAATTTGGCCCAAAGTTGAAATCCTGGTTTGCTTTCTTGCAGAAATCAGTTATCAGTTACTAATTCGGTCCTCTTTTGTATGATGACCATGGGCTAGTAAGATGAAGAGAGAGTTTACAGACATCAATAGCATTGATTAAAAAGTAAAAGTTCTGTCAAACACTAGTTTGATCTTCGTCATGGCAAACAGCCTGTTTGATGTTTTTATTGAATCAATTGATCTTTCTCCACTGGATTGATTGGTTGTTTCACTGTCATGTGGACTCTTCCTAAATCAACACGGGCCTCTGACGAGATGTTTATGAAAACTTCTGACTTCATGGATATCTCACAAACTTGAAGATAGCAAAACCCTATGAAACACTAATTGCTTTGGATAATCAGCGTCAGTAGTTTGTAGAAGGGTGGATACTTGTTGCTTTGTTTTTTATTTGTTTATTTGTTTCTCTTAAAACTGACCTTGTGTGTTTGGAACACTTTAATTTACAGACTGATAAGCATTCTTTTTTTCTTATCTGGTTTGAGGATGTACTTTGATTGTTGACCCAGTGAGTAGATAATCCAAACCGATAAACAGAAATTGATTTCTATAGATTTTTGAAGATGGGGGAGGGTACAAAAGTTCAAACTACACCATAGTATCTTTTCAGGTTCCAAACTTATACTTTATTCATACTTGCCTGCCCCTAAAATCAATCTACTGTTAATTTCTGTTAAAATTTCTAGGTGCCCAAGCTGTTAATTCTAAACATTTCATTTTCCCCCAGTACTAACAGATCTACTGGCATGTTTTTGTTTTAGCAGAAAAGTTTAGTCAAGGAGACAATGTCTCCTATATTCCATCTGTGGGAATGATACACTGGTCATTTGGGATGCAGATGGTGGGAGGGGAAGGCATCTCCAGTGTTCATTAGTGACCTGGATTTATTACAAAATGCTACAGCCTATCTCGTTGAAACAGGATTACTATTGACTGCACAGTATGACTGCATCCTTGGAAGGCTGTGGTGAGATTCACCTATTGGGAGCCGCTATGGTGAGATTCATTTATTGGGGTGCCCATGAAGAGCCCAGGAAAGTTAGCTACAAGACCACTGTCTCATCAACTATCAGCACACACTGTGCTGTTCCTCATCCAAATTTGCCTAATAAAGAGATATTTTTTGTAGCCTTGCTCTCTAGCACTACATCATGAACATTGCCTGAATGTCTCCTGTGCCATTAAATTACTGACTCTCCCTTCCTTCCTCCCCCCTCCCTTCCTTCCTTCCTTCTTTCCTTCCTTCACTCAGTCATCCTTTTAAGAACTCTACATTTACTTTGTCAAAAATGTATCACAACAAATCCTTTTCTCTTCCCCTTAACTGAAGAAGATAAGATGCTACTTATCTTTGCAGTGTTTCTTTCTTTGTTGTGTGACAAAATGCCTAAGAAAAACAACTTAAAGGAGAAAGAATTGTGTTGGGTCATAGCTTCATAAGGTTCATTTCATCGCCTTTGGTGCCACCGAGTGTGAACCTGTAGAGGCAGAACATGATAGTGACAGGAACGTTAGGCAAAGCTGCCACCTTAGCCCCTCCAGGTGTGTAGTGTAGCCCCATACCCTGCAGTGCCAACACCATTGCCACAGTCATCTCACATCATCACACTCTCTCTCTCACAATTTACTCACAGACTCACCTTGACGTTCAATTTACTGAACTCTAGTTGCTTCCAAGTCCCTTGCTGACGTGACTAAAAGTCACATTACTAAATAGGAAGTGCTATTTCCTGTCACATTCTGATGACTTTCCCATACTTCTAGAGTGGTATAATTGTCACTTCCTTAACAAACCACCAAATGACAAACAAAACAAAGAAAAAATTGCATATTTTTAGCTACCTTTTTCTGTCCAGTCTACATAAGCATATGTTGATATTATTGTTTCTTCTGATTCTATATTGATTTTGAGTTCCTATCCTCACCACATATAAATTCATGGCTAACAGATGGCATTGACCAGAGTTCTTCTCTTACTGTCAATTTCTAAGACTTCTCAGTCCCATCCACTACTCCCTCTCTATCATCTACTGCTTCCATCTTGGGTCCTCATGATGTTACCAAAGGTCACTGATATGTTTCTTATTATTAAGCCCAACAGGGTTTTATTGGTTGTAATTTGTGACAGCCCTGCCTCACAGAACACTTACTTTACTTCTTGGATAATTTGCTATATATTTCTGTGTCCCCTCAGAGATTTGGATATCTACTTTAATCCTACTTGTTTCTTCCAGTGAAAACCTATGTATTAAATATACATCTCAATTTATCTGAACACAATTTCATTGCAAAATAGGGATATTAATACCTATTGTATAAAATACACAAGAAACAAATGAGAATTCGTGATACTCACTGGGACCTTAGTAAGTGACATTCCTGACCCTGGTTTGAATAGTATGCTAAACTGTCTGTTCAGTTGTTCATGTTTGATCACATTTTTCTCCTCTCTGGTTAATTTTACTGAATAGATGATCCCACTGTTACCACAGTTGTGCATTTTAAAACATAGAGTAATTGGGACCTTCACAAAGGCCACTGCAGCTGACTGTTTTCAGCTGGGAAGCCCTGCCAGCTGCCTCAGAAAGGGTCATAGATACACTTTCTGGGGAATTTCTGTAACTGCCTGCTGATATCTGACCCAAGTCTACTCCAGTTCCATTTATGTTCCTCCTCCTTACTGCTGGGTGAGCTGGTTTGTTTGAGTTTCTACACTTGACTTTCCTCTGGGTCTAACAGATACCCAGAGTTCCCATTTGGGTCAATTATTGGCCTTCTTAGCTCATAGTTTTCTCATTTCATAGTTTCCTATAAAGGTTGATAACCATGTTCATAGTTTTCAGTCATTAAGATTGCCTGAGTAGCTCTTTTAGGCTCACCTGAGAGAAATCCACAATTACCAAATATGTAATGGCTGACAATATTTCTCAGCAGCAGAATAAGAGAACTGGCTTCTGTAAGTTGTCTGTGACTATACACACACACACACACACACACACACAGAGAGAGAGAGAGAGAGAGAGAGAGAGAGAGAGAGAGAGAGAGAGAGAGAGAGAGAGTAATAAATTAGTAGACATAATTAAAATTTTAAATGCTACTTAACCAAACTCTAATCCTAGAAGTCATATTTTTCGGGTACAACAAGGCCAGGACCTATAGTGTCTCAGGTGGGAAAAGCACCAGTAACCCCTGCCTCTACTTTTCTCTTTTGTCTCTATGTTAATTATCAATCAGAAATCAATAGTTATTTCAGCTTTGCAATACACACACACACACACACACACACACACACACACACACATCCATGTCTTTATTATTTGTAGCACAATACTAAGATTGCCACTAGTTAATAACAACATGTGTCAGCTAATATTTATTGAGAGGTTCATGTATCAGAAACTCAGCCAAAGGCTTTATAAGCCACACAATTTTTTAAAATAAACACCTGAGATTTGTTTTAGGATGTAGTCAGTACTAGGGCTGGGGATGTAAGTTCAGCTTTGCCAAATACACACTCTCATTTGGTATCCTATAATGCCCGAAATGACCCCATCTCTGACAAAATCACTTATATGCTTTATGTAAGTAAAATTTCACAGGTTTCTAACCATAGATGTCACAGAGATGCACCCAACACATGATGTCATATAATTGAGAGTAAAGAGTAAGTAAAGTATAACTCTGTTAAAGATTCACCTTGTATGTTCAGTTATAAGTTCAGCCCCAAGACTAGGGAAGGGAGGAGAAACGAGCACATAGAGAAATGATGAGGGACATTGCGATCCCTGATGTCAACTTACTTCCTAATTGAAGACATTCTCTGGCTGGCAAGAAATACAAGCACATTCTTGGAAAGAGTCAAAATTGAAACAGCAATGAGCAGTCAAGGCACAGGAAATCGACATTGAGGCACAGCACTGTGGCTTAGGAAGAAAGGTCTTTCATTAGTATTCGACATTGAGCATGTGCTTTGTTAACTCAAAACATTGGGTATGAAAATTTGAGCACCCTGCATGCATTGCCCAAGACAATCTTGATGATTTCAGGCAGCATTTTAAAACTCACTAGAAGTATCCCCAGTCTGGGGACAAGCACATGACAGAAGATATCATACATGTTTTGCAATGTAATAGAATGTGCTAAGCTTTTGTAATACCAACAAAGGCTCTTTCTGGTTCTCTAGACAAGTACTCTTCTACCTTCTTGGAGTATCTATTTAATTGCAGCTGGTAAACACACACACACACACACACACACACACACACACACACACACACCCTGGATCTCTAGACAAGTACTCTTCTACCTTCTTAGAGTATCTATTTAATTGCAGGTGCTGTACTCTCTCTCTCTCTCTCTCTCTCTCTCTCACACACACACACACACACACACACACACACACACACACTATATGCCATACACTCTATGTTCTATGTTTTACACTCTACTATATATGCATAGCATATTCATGTAGTAAGTACATTGTAAGTGTAAGGGAACATTTGTATGGCTGAATGTGCAAAAGCTCAATCAGAACTGAACAAGGAGATAACTCTGTTAGCAGTGCTCATCTTTAGTTACACTAGTAGACACAATTTGCCCATTTTATTGCTTTACTATAACACACCACTTGGCCCATTTTTATTTATTGACTTTTATTTTTTATTTCAAGCACAAATTCTTACCCATGTAGAACTTAGAGGTCCATAACATACTAATTGTGAAAGCAAAAGTGCTAGTCTAATAGAATTCTCAAACCACAGAAATGGTGAACTTGAGAACCGTTAGGTAAGAAGTTAATTTTGAAATTAACATAAAAGAAACAAACAAAAACTAAAAAAGACCCACCTGTTTTTGAACTGCACCTCCCCCAACTTAGTCCAGTTTATCTGTGCTAAATAAACAAAGTATCAGTTGCAGAAATCAGTGAGAAATGTCTTGCTTTTTTTGGTGATACCAGATGTGAGCTGGGTCTTTTTTGGATTTGGTTTAAATCATTCCCTTGACTATTCCACAAGTTTCCACAGACAGGCACCATTTAAAAAACTAACCTCTCTCCACCTCCCCCTTTCCACTCACCGCTCCTCTTTGCAGAAAGCAAGCAAGAGTTAAAACACAAGAACAGCTTGAAGAAAGCTCCTGACTAGCAATCAGTGCTAATAAGATTCCTTTCCTTTTGCAAGATTCACAGAAAGCCCTCCATCCATGCCAAGCACATTCAAAGGCAGGGGACTGAGCGCTCCCCTCACGGGTTCATTATCATGCTCAGGTTATCCCAAGCCAAGTGAATCAGGAAAGCAAATGAATTAGTGAGAATTAAGGAGCCTCTGTGGTCTGAACCCACTCCAAATCTCAGCTAAGATGAAAGGTAGACGCTGATGTCTTATGTCCCCAGGTTCTCGGGATTGGAGCCCCAGTGCCCAGCTGCTCCTCCAGGGCCTCACCACAATGTGCAGGCAGTTAATGTTGCCTAACATCTCCTGACCGAGGGTTCGGCCACGTGGGAGAACTTTCACAAGGCTGCAAAACTCACCCATCGCCCATTCTCTCACAATTAATTACAGAAGTCTTGTTCTATCACCTGGCTGTCGATGAGTGCTTCATGGGTACTTTTCTTATTTTGCTTACTTACTAATAATTAAAGATACCAGAGTAATACCCTGTTACGCCGTGATTTCGCGTGGGACTTTTGAAGAACAAATCTATCGAATATTTGAACTGCTAAATTGAAAACATCTTTGGCATCTGAGGAGACAGTATCAAATGTGAACTGGAGTCTTTAGAACCACAGAAGTTCTTATAATCGTTTTTAAGTGCTCCTGGCAAGAAGAGGTGGGCAGTGCTGAGAGATAGTGTTTTGTATTTGCAGTGGAGATACAGTAATCCTCAGAGCATCTGTGGGACTTGAACAAAGCATGTAGTAAAGGCTTGGGAGTAGCAGTTTGTTTTCATTAAATACTTGTTACTGCTAATTATATTTGATCACTATAAAGAATACAGTTTAATTAAAGAAACACAGCAGTTAGGAAAATATTTGATTTCCAAAGGAGAACAATTTATCTTTGCATTACTAAGTAGGGGGAAAAGTAATTGTGAATGTGTTTTCCCCCCACTATGTTATCAGATTCAACGGAGAAATTTTTATTCTAATCAGGAAAAAAAATCTTATTCCTTATCTTAAATTTATACTCAAATACCAATTTCAAATCCTGCCACTTGCATGAATTGAAATTGCATATTGCAATTTATTTAACATAAGTAATTATTTAAAAAATTGAAACAACATTTGGCAAATGATGTTAAGCAACACATTCCAAAATTGAATTGAATGAATGCATCTTCTTTCTCTGTGGACAAGGTTTCCATGTTAACCCTTAGAGTGAATGCTGAAGTATTTTCTGGCTTTCTGTGTTTTTTCTAAATAACATATGGTTTCCATTTTAATTTTGCAAGGTAATATTTTGGCAGTTGTCTGGAGTAAATTATTGGGAAAAAAAGGCATATAAGTATCCTTGTAACTGAAGCTGAGTATTTATATTGCTTGCATATCATTGCATATAATCACCCCCTTAAACAGTCACACTAGAGATCTCTAATTTAAAAATAAAACTCAGCCTGCTCATGTCAGTTTAATCTGAGTGAACTTCAGTGAGATCTGCAAGCTAAATGGATAAGATTATATCTTGATTTAGTAATGTTAAATATTATTTTAGTATTTTTGTTGCAATACTTAAAAGTTAAGTTTAATTCAAGTTATAAGAAGTATCCTAGTTCATTGAAACCCCACAATTATTAAAAGTATTACAAAATAGTTTACTGATAATTTTGAATAACAATTTACAAAATAAGCAATATTTGGTCTTTCTATGTTAAACACATATGCTAGGTATGGAATGGTGTGTGTGTGTGTGTGTGTGTGTGTGTGTGTGTGTGTGTGTGTATTTATAGCTATTTTCTTTTATCTTATATTTCTGTGTTTATTTCCCTTTAAGTCATATTAAAGTTAAGTGAGACCTAAGAAAACATAAGTTCCCAATTATGTCCAAATACAAAATAGGAATGGTCTTCTCTTGACCCTCGTCACATCTTTGCAATTTTCTATTATTCTCTATTATGTGTGAACATACCTTCTGAAAGAAGATTTTAAAAAAATGAAATAACACTCTAGCAATATTAGTTAGAGGAAAATAAACTTCTAGCTTATTTTATATTAATTTGCATCAATGTCTGTAGGCTCAACACTGCTCAATCTGTGAGTAATTTCCCACTGAAGTCAGCATTTACCAGATTTCTGAATAAAGCACAGGGAAGCAATTAGAACAGTTTAGTGCCCAGAAGACAGACTGGAGAGCAGCTTTCTCCATCCTTCCATCAAAGCAGAAGCATGCTCTTGTTAATAGAAATATTATTTAAAATACTCATAGTTGGCAGCTGCCTGGAGCAGACACAACAAGAGGTCCTGCCTTAGCACAGCCGTCTGTCCTGCCCTGGCTCTGCCCACCAGTGACCAGGGAAATCCCAGAGGGATTCTTGAATTTCTGCATTCTCATTTCTTCCGTGGAAAAATATCTGTCACTCACATCCCACACTGCCCAAAGTGACACCTGCCTGTCTCTAGAGCAAGGACAGATTATTGTCCTTCTGCCAACTAAATTTCAGCAATGACGGCAATCTATGTTGAGGCTATGCTGATAATGGTGGATTCTGAAACAATATGATTCTCTCTCTCTCTCTCTCTCTCTCTCTGTGTGTGTGTGTGTGTGTGTGTGTGAGTGTGTGTGTATAAGTGAGAGAGTTTGATTTATTTCAAGTCTATTTTTAAGTATACTGTTTCTTTTGTATTAGCACAATATGATCTTTGTGGTCCACTTTAAGCATAGTAAAACATTTAAAATTGCTTATACACTGCTTCTAATGTACTTATTCCACAAGCTTAGGTCTTTCCATGCAGGGTCCTATGATGCTGTTATCACTAAAGAACCAAGGCTTTTAATGATGTGGTAAATGTTACCACTGGAGGGCTTCTGGGTTCTTTTTAGGACCCAAATCTATAGCACTTTCTTCCATCTACCTTCTGATTTCAAAGGTTTGTGTTATGTGCACATGCATTCCCAGGAGAGACCTGTCATCATGTCACCTGAGGTCCAACATTCTGCCTCCCGGTGATGAGATGGGACAGGACAGAACATAATGTAATGCAATGTATCAAAAATGTAAATAATATACTTTTCACGATTAGAGATCTGCTGTCAATCCTTACAGTGGGGATCTGAACTGAGCTTACTGAGGCAGACCAAAGCCCAGTGAATGCCAAACTGGCCATGGTGTTTCAGAACCGATGACACACGCCACAGTTCACCGATTTCCGCAATTACTTTGGGGTAGTTTGGCACGTATAGAAATGTTCAACAAAAGTTCTCTTGTTGGACACTTCAGGGGAAGTAATTTGATTGTTAATTACAAACGCTCAGGGTGATTGCTCTACATAATTGTCTCAGTCCTTCAGCACTCCATTAGAAGCTTATCTAGTGAAGGTTTATTTTTAGATCTTTGAATTCTTAACATCTTCCTTATGTCAAATTGATGTAATAGGAGTGACCCCTCCTGATAAATGCTGTTATCCACCTGGGAAAATCCAAGGTTTCTTCTGAGATATAGAAAGCAAGAGATAACATACCTACCTATATTTTATTCTATCAATACCTGTCATCAAGTCATAAGCATGCACTCACACACACACACACACACACACACACACACAAAGATATACTCTTTAAAATTTTGTGCCATTTGAATAAAAAATTAAAAAAAACTTCATTTTTATGTTTTGAATTACTTGAAAATTATAAAGAGCAATAGGCACATCTCAGAATTCAATCAAATAGATTTTGGATATTATTTCTCTTTATTACCAAGGTCCATCCTCAGCTCTAAACAATAGCTCACACAAAACAAGTCCACAGTGCCTTAAAGGTAAGTGGGCAGGAACTCACTTGATACTGTGTTCCAGGGAATGGAACCTTTTATTTGCTGTCATAGTGATGACTTTTAATTGTCCTAATAAATAAGCTTTTAAAAAGCTTCTAAAATGTTCTCTAATAACACACTTTGGTCTTTAGCCATAGAAATGCAGAAATAATTAGAAGCGGCGTTGTGTGCACTGGCTTCTGGGCTGGGCTGAAGGTGAAGGAGAAGGACTCATGCTATCCTTGTCAGCTGCAAGGGTAATTACTGCTGGCTGAAATTACTCAACATTTGTTTATAAGATCCCCAGAGCATGCTGTAAATAGATTGTCTGTTATAGTCCAATCACATTAAAACGCTGCTCCTTGCAAACTGTTACCTCCTGTTTTCTGTAACAGACAGAGAGAGCCTGCTGCTCACTTACTGAGCGCTGAGCATGGAAGAGCTATGTTTAATGTGATTGTTTTCATTAGATTCTTCTTTGTCCGAGTTCTTGTTTGCCGTTGGTAGGGTCTGAGTGCTAGTGGGGTACATTACTTCCATTAGGCCTGTGATTTGGTTTTGGAAGGATGAATTTCTTTATTTACCAAATGAGGATACATGTAGGTTTGTAAGAAAATTAAAAAAAAAACAGAGAAATTGGACACACACACACACACACACACACACACACACTTTTTCCTATATAACATTTTCTTATGATGAGCAAAAGAAATTTTATATCACCCACTTCTTACATCCATTTGATTTCATTCATATTGTGTCTGTTAATGGAGTCCCTGCCGCTATCCCATAGGAGGGACTATGAAGACATATATCAATTAGTCGTAAGGGGATTATAATCTAGCTGGAGAAAGTAACTTGAAATATTTATAATCATAAAATATAGGAAGAGAGAAAACTTTGAAATATAATAAAATATCAAAACACATACAGTCAGATGGCTGGGATGCTTAGAGAACAAGTAGAACTTCCTGTCTCAGAAAGGTTAGCAGGGGTTGGGATAGGTTGACACGTTAGTGGGTAAAGCGATTGCTATGCAACATGCATACCTAAGTCGGATCTGCAGCAACCATATGAGAGCCAGCTGCCACAGGTGTCTGTGACCTAGCATTGCTATGGCAACTGCGGGTGGATTTCTGGTCATCTAACCTTCCTGAACAGCGGACTCCACATTCATCAGGAGAAATAGATCTCAAAAAGGAAAAAGATTGGAAAAAGGGAAGAGGATGCCGCCAACTTCTGGCCCAATCACATGCACACAGAAGGGTGATGGTGGTGGTGGTGATGATGATGTTGATGATGATTATGGTTGTGGTGAAGAAGCTTTTTGAATGAGATGATTTACTCTTTTATAAACGTGACAAGAGACACCTAGAAGATAATTATCAGAGCATTTGGGTGAAATCTACTTCCAGAATGCTATTTGAAGTGGGATGGATTTGATCAATCCATTAGGCTAGCTACTCTTAAGACGTGCAGAAGACAATAGGAATCAATACCAGCCATCCAGAAATAACCAAGCACCCTGCACCAGTTCCTATGATGCTTCTAGCATGCTCCCTAACTGAATAGCAGCAAATGTATTGTTATTTTGTTGCTGTTTGCTATTAAAAAAAATCATGGGAATATTTTGTGATTTATTCCTATTGATGATTAACTGAGATTTACCAAATGTGATTGATCATATCTTTATTGTATTCTCAAACAGAAAAACACATTTGATTATACAAAGCAATGAACTACCATATAAATCTGTCTTGAAAAGTGACAGATATTAAAGGAAGAATATGATAGAAAAAATGGACATCGGTAAGTGAAGGGCAGATATAGGATTGAGAAATGCAGAATATGTGAACTCAAATCTGAGAAAATAAAGTATAGAGAGAGTAGCTGCTGTCTTAGTTTTCAATAAGCCTTTTCTAGCACATTCTGCAAAAATTTCTTAGGAAAGATAATTGTGCCTTTTTAGCTAAACTGGAATTGCTGTGGGGTTTTGGAAAACTCCCCAAATTCCTCGATGCCACTAGAAGAGTGTGAGGCAAAGACAGAGAGTGTGTGTATGTGTCTGTGTGTGTGGGGGGGGGGGAGGGCTGGAGGCACAACAACATAATAATCAGGAATAATGATTTAATTATATTTTTTAATTCTTCCTAGAAGTATCATATTCTAAGTTTTGGTTCAGGAAAAAGGTTCAAAGGCAGGTTCCTTTTGGGGGGTATCCCTGAAAGCTTGGGATGTTTTCCACAGAAGGACAAATTAACATGAGGCAGGCAGCCGTGCGAGCATTTCAGAATGTTTGACTAAATTTACTTTACAAAAGAAAGCTGATTCTAAATAAACTCATTCTTGAGAACACGTCGTCTTAAAAATGGACTGAATCCATTTGTAATCTATATAACATTTTATATGCTCCCCATTACTCACGGCATGCCATTAGGGAAGCACTGAATCTTTAAAGAGAAACTTCCTACAGCTAAAAAAGACATTAAGGGGGAAAACGCTGGGAGCCATCGTGACAGGTACAACTAAGCTTGTATCCTTCGGTTCCCTGGAAACCAGTCAAACACTATCTCATCTTGCAATGGCTGTGTCTGATCCTGTGCTTCAGACATCTTCCTAATAATGGCAACTGCAGAGGTGACTCTCTGCAAATAAGGGCTTGCAGCCACTGGGCATCCATCACATTTCTCTAGAGCAACATTAGACCACCCTAATGGGTACTGCCGTCTTCATTATGATATTAATTCTCTAAATTTCCGAGGTGATTTCATTTGTATTCTGACAAAGGCTGGCTGCTCAGGAGACAAACTGTTTTCATCCCCTCCTGTATGCTCACAAAGGCTGTCTCTCTTTAGTCTTTGGGGGAGAGGAATTTGATAGCATCAGATCTCCTGCAATACACAAGGCTGACTAACAGCTACACCACCTGCCTGTGCTTCATGCCTGGCCTTCCAGCCTGAAGCTTTCTAAAGCGCTGGTTGATAAGTGGAACATGGATGTTGGTTTGGAAAGAAGCTATGTGGAGAGAAAGCAGCAGTGGAATAAAAAACTCGGCATGGAGGCTGAATGGGATTTGAGGGTGACAGTGAGGTCAGAGAGAGGCTAGAAGCAGAATCAATTGCAGCAGGGCTGGCTTGCTACAAGCTATCTAACATGGAGATTTTTGTTTTCACACGTACACATTGCCATCTTTGTTATGGCTACAAATTCCAGGGCTGCCAACTGCATACAACATCTGAAATATGATAATCTAGTTTCCCTTTGTCACGCTAACCTCCATAGACTTTAATTCAATCTACCCACATCAAAATTACCCTCATCGATGCTTACTGGATAGAAACTGCATACTCACAAAAATGCGGTCTTGCTCCCCTGGTCAACAATGAGAATGTGCCACTCACTGTTTCCAAATGAATTAGGCTTCGTGCAGAGAATGTCAGAATTCCATGACAAAAATGCCAAACCTTTGAAAGAAAGGTCCAATATTCTTTAAAATCCTAAATACTGATGTGGGCTACATGTTTTCAGATTTCCCCTTCCTAGTTTCTTATTTTTTTTATTATTTTTAAATGGTTGTAGTTAATTTTTTAATGCATTCTTGTTAGAAATGTTCTTCTGTTTACCATAAGTGGTGACTGCTTAACCCAGCACTTTTATTTAAAAGCCTAGCATCCTAATTAGAGGTAACCAAGTTGAGTGGCAAACAAGAGTTAAGCCTGCATTTCATTCCATCAGTAAACTGTCCAGTCTTGTGTTTGAGTGAAACAAATGGCCTGGGTTTCTGCTTCATCAATTTGAATGAAGCTGTATTCTAGATGCCCTGTTAAGTTGACTATTTTATCTTATACCACACCATGTATTAAATACTCTTCTAAATTTTGTCTGATTTTTTAAAAAATCCGTATATATTCAAAGACCTGCTGCTCTAAAATGATGCATTTAGGTCCTATCTCCTTGTGAAAATTTTAGTCAAATATTTATATGATTGTTACTAAATCCTAGGATTTTTGCTATATTCACCCTCTGGTGGTAATTATGGAATCAGCTATAGGAAGCAAATACATGTGAGACTACCATGTCATATATATTTTATTTATGTTATGTTAATAATCAAGTAGAACTATGTTCATATTTTTAATTTCAGTTAATTTCAATAAAATTATTTTGAAAGGGTCATAATCTCTTTGACCAAATTCAAAATTTCCTTTTTAAAAAGATCACTGGATACAACTTTATTTTATATTTTATCATTCATCTACTTTATTTTCAACTTAACGTATTAGCCATAAGTTTTCTTAGATTTTTTGAATTTCTTTTATATACTCAAAATTAAGATCTATTTATTTAACCTACTACCTCTGTGAATGCTAGGTTTCTTTCCTTTTATTATTTGGTTAATAATTAGTTGTTTTTGTTTTTTTCTTACAAATTTATTTTTCTAAAATTAATCAAATTCAGTGTGGTTTTTTCCCCCCTTGATTTCCAAGAGAATAAAAGTTGTATACAAGAACCTAATTAGAATCCTAGGAATATTTGAAAAATCTATGTTCATACGTATTTCAAATTAGTGCTGTCTGATTTCAAATGTCTTCTGTCCAAGTACCAGGCACTCCCCTATGACTGCTACACTGTCCTTTCTTTTTTCTTTCTTTTCTTTTTTTATTTTGGTTATTTTATTTATTTACATTTCAAATGTTATCCCTCCTCTTCCCAGTTTCCCCTCTACCAGTTCCCTACCCCCTTTCTCCCTACCCCTACCTCTATGAGGGTGCTCCCTGACCAGACCTGCTTACCTACTCCTGCCTTAGCTCCCTATGCTGACTCATCAAGCCTCCACAGGACCAAGGAACTCCCCTCCCAGTGATGCCAGATAAGGCCATCCTCTGCTACATATGCAGCTGGAGCCATGGGTACCCCCTGTATACTCTTTGGTTGGTGGTTTAGTCCTTGGAAGCTTTGGGGAGTCTGGTTGGTTGATATTGTTGTTCTTCCTATGAGGTTGCAAACCCCTTCAGCTCCTACAGTCCCTGCCCTTCTTTTTCATTGGGGTCTTGGCACTCAGTCCAATATTTGGCTGTGTACATCCACATCTATATTGGTCCAGCTCTAGCAGAGCCTCTCAGGAGACAACTATACTGGGCTTCTTTCAGTAAGCACTTCTTGGCATCAACAATAGTGTCTGGATTTGGTGTCAGCAGATGAGGTGGATCCCTAGGTGGGGCAGATTCCAGATGGCCTTTCCTTCAGTCTCTGTTCCACTCTTTGTCCCTGCATTTCCTTCTCACAGGAGGACTTCTGGATTAATATATTTGATGTGGGTGGGTGGTTTCATCCCTCAAATGAGGGCTGTGCCTATCCACTGAGTATGTTCTCTACAGGTTCTCTCTCCCCATTGTTGGGTATTTCTGCTAATGTCCTCCCTGTTGGGTCCTGGGAACCTCTTGGGTTCCATGCCATCTGGACATTTCTAGTGACTATCCCCGGTTTCCCCTCCTCACTGCTACCTACCTACTTCAAATTCCTGACCCTCTGTACTTCTCTCCCATCTCCTCCATATCTGATCTGCCCCCCCTTTCCCTCCTCATCCTCTCTCCCTTCCAGATCCCTCTCTTCCTCTACTTCCCAGAGATTATTCTCTTTCCACACTATAGCATCCACACTTTGGTGTGATCTTCTTTCTTCTTTGGTTTCATGTGGTTTGTGAGTTGTATTGTGGGTATTCCGAACTTCTTTTTGCCTAATATCCACTTTTCAGTGAATACATAGCATGTGTGTTCTTTTGTGACTGGGTTACCTCACTCAGGATAATGTTTTCAAGGTCCATCCATTTGCCCAAGAATTTCATGAACTCATTGTTTTTAATAGCTGAATAGTACTCAATAGTGTAAATGTACCTCATTTTCTGTATAAACAGAAAATGTCACGAGAATGGAACCTGGGTATTACATGTTAGAGAGGGTACAGCAAAGAGACCTATGATATCAGTAGAGGATTTCCATTGTGGACCATAGTTTCCTCTGCTGAGGGACATGAGTTGTTTCCAGCTTCTGGCTATCATAAATAAGGCTATTATGAACATAGGCTAGAGAGGTTGCTCACAGCAGCACAGAGCCTTAGTAGTCACGAGAATGGAACCTGGGTATTACATGTTAGAGAGGGTATAGCAAAGAGACCTTTGATATCAGTAGAGGATTTCCATTGTTGGCCATAGTTTCCTTTGGCTTCTAGTTGGAAGAATTAATTTGTTTGAGTGTCAGAATTTGAGTCTTTGGTTTTTCAAAGCAGGATTTCTCTGTGTAACCCTGGCTGTCCTGGAACTAACTCTATAGACCAGGCTAACCTCAAACTCAGAAATTTGCCTGTCTCTGCCTCCCAAATTCTGGAATTAAAAGCGTGTGCCACTACTACCTGGCACAACTAACTCTTCTAATGAATACTTTGTTACTACTTTTAGAAACATGAGACGAGGGTATCAGATCCCAGTACAAATGGTTATGAGCCACCATGCTGGGTATTGAACTCAGGACCTCTGAAAGAACAGTCATCTCTCCAGCCTTCATAACTAACTTTTAAGCAATGCATTTAAGGATATAATTTATAGAACATTTAAGTGTAAGATAATCAATAAGGATTGAATATTTTGAGCGGTAACGTTATAGAATAAGCATCCATGTGGGCATTAGAATAGGGTAATAGTCCAGTGACTGCATATGTTTATCCAGTTAACAGATGTTTAGTTTTTGTGGCCATATTGCCAACTTCAGTCATATTCTTTATCATATACCATCTAAACATAGATTTTATTGTGAACAAAGCCTCTGATCCAGTCTTGGTCCCACCTTCTTGAAAGATTTGTGAAGGTCCTACATTCACGTGGTGCTTCATAATCACAACTTGGAGACTTGGGATGCTTCACACAGAATGATGAGACAAAACACCATTCCTATTAGAACATGTTCTCATTTTCCTTCAGCCAAGATTCATGAGTCAGGGGACAACAGCTAGAAAATCCCCAGATCTTCATAGTCATTGGGTGTAATCCACAGGCATGGGAAAAGATAAGTCTCCATAGTTGGTTTACATATTTAATTCACTGGCATCACATGCTGCCTATGAACCACTTGCTATGATCTAAAAGCTCAGGATCTTAGGTTCAAATTTGACATTTATAAATGAATGGCTCTTAGTCATTGAAGTCAATAAAATCCCTTAAAGACTTAATTTTCTTAGTGAACAAAAGAGAAAGTTAATAAAAGTAAGGACTTAGATCTTTCAAATTATAAAACAATAGCTATTTTTAAAAAGCACCACAATTTATGCCCTTTACTGAATTTTGACAATGCTCTATATGATTTTTAGTTATTTCCTTCTCTTTTTCTTTAAAATTTTTTCTTACTATTTTCCTTCCTTCTTTGCTCCCTCTTTCCTTCCCTCCTTTCTTTCCTTACTTCTGTCATTCTTCCTTGTTTCATTCATCCTATTTTCCTTCCTCTCTCCCTCCCATCTTTCTTTTCTTCTTTCTTTCTTTCTTTCTTTCTTTCTTTCTTTCTTTCTTTCTTTCTTTCTTTCTTTCTTTCTTTCTTTCTGTCTTTCTTTCCTTCCTTCCTCCTTCCTTTCTTTCTTTCTTTCCTTCTTCCTTCCTTCCTTTCTTCCTTTCTTTCTTTCTTTCTTTCTTTCTTTCTTTCTTTCTTTCTTTCCTTCCTTCCTTCTTCCTTTCTTCCTTTCTTCCTTCCTTTCTTTCTTTCTTTCTTTCTTTTTTTTCTTTCTTTCTTCCTTCTTCCTTCTTTCCTTCTTTCCTTCCTTCCTTCCTTTCTTTCTTTCTTTCTTTCTTTCTTTCTTTCTTTCTTTCTTTCTTTCTTTCTTTCTTTCTTTCTTTCTTTCCTTCCTTCCTTCCTTCCTCCTTCCTTCCTTCCTTTCTTCCTTCCTTTCTTTCTTTCTTTCTTTCTTTCTTTCTTTCTTTCTTTCTTTCTTTCTTTCTTTCTTTCTTTCTTTCTTTCTTTCTTTCTTTCTTTCTTTCCTTCTTCCTTCCTTCCTTTCTTCCTTCCTTCCTTCCTTCCTTCCTTTCTTTCTTTCTTTCCTTCCTTCCTTCCTTCCTCCTTCCTTCCTTCCTTCCTTCCTTCCTTTCTTTCTTTCTTTCCTTCTTCCTTCCTTCCTTTCTTCCTTCCTTCCTTCCTTCCTTCCTTCCTTTCTTTCTTTCTTTCTTCCTTCCTTCCTTTCTTCCTTCCTTCCTTTCTTCCTTCCTTCCTTCTTTTCTTTCTTTCTTTCTTTCTTTCTTTCTTTCTTTCTTTCTTTCTTTCTTTCTTTCTTTCTTTCCTTCCTTCTTCCTTTCTTTCTTTCCTTCCTTCTTCCTTTCTTCCTTCCTTTCTTTCTTTCTTTCTTTCTTTCTTTCTTTCTTTCTTTCTTTCTTTCTTTCTTTCTTTCTTTCTTTCTTTCTTTCCTTCTTCCTTCTTTCCTTCCTTCCTTCTTCCCCTCCCTCCCTCCCTCCCTCCCTCTCTCTCTCTCTCTCTCTCTCTCTCTCTCTCTCTCTCTCTTTCTTTCTTTCTTTCTTTCTTTCTTTCTTTCTTTCTTTCTTTCTTTCTTTCTTTCTTTCTTCTTTCTTCTCTCTTTCTTTTTCTCTGTCCCTTACCACCTTTTTGTAGGTACAATGTATCTGTGCAGTAGAGTATATAGTCCTTTAGGCATATGCCTAGGAGAAGTTGAGTAGCTAGATCACATAGTAGTTATTTTTTGGCTTTGGTATTTACTTTTGTTTTGTGAGTACATACTGCAGACATTATGCTTATAAAAGCCATAAGAAGGCACAAGATCCCTCCAGTACTGGGGTTATGGATGGCTTTAAGGTACCATGATAGAGCAGCAAACTCTATTAACTGCTGAATCATTCTTCCAGCCCACGATAGCTACATTTCTAGTTTTTACGTTTGTTTGGTGTTGTTTTTGAGAAAATGCCTCACCAATTTCCATGGTGCCCTCAATAGTTTGCATTCCTAAAAAGTGTTAATAGGGTTTTTCTTTCCCCACATCCTCTTCATCTTCTTCTTTAGTAGCTTTACTGTGAAAGAAAGGTTATGATGACTGTGTGTGTGTGTGTGTGTGTGTGTGTGTGAGAGAGAGAGAGAGAGAGAGAGAGAGAATCTCACATAGTTTTAATTTGGATTTCCTTGATGGATAGTGATGTTGAAGACATTTTAAAGTGTTTCTCAACTATTTGTATTTCTCTTTTGAAGTTCATAGCCCTACTTTTTGAAATAGGTAATTTGTTTTCTATTTACTACAATGTTTTAACTTGAAGATTCCATGTATGAGTACATATCATTTGCATTCTTCCTCTCCACCTCATTCCTTCAGCATACCCACAGGCACCCATTTTGAAGTAAATGATATTACACATACATTTCTGCTTACACACACACACACACACACACACATACATACACATACACATACCATATATATATATATACATACACACATAGATACATACATATATACATGTGTATACATACATATAATCACACACCTATACACATGTAAACACACACATAAACACACACACACATACACACACACACACACACACACACACACACACGAGTGCATACCTGCACATAATTACGTAGTCCAATTAGTTTTGCTTTATTCATATTGTTATGTTGACAGGAGTAGTTTTTTCAGGTCATGTTCATTTAATCATAGTGTTTAGAGTTCTCGAGAGTGGCATTCCTGTCCTGTTTAAGATAAACTATCACACTGCAATAATTCTGATCTATAGACTCTTTCAATATTCTCACCTCCTATATTGGAGTGTTCCCTGACTCTTAGGCTTATGTCATAAATGTTTAGGCTTGGCAGCCATGATCACTTATTCTCTGTAATGTGAACATTTGTTTTATTTCTTTATATATTTAGATGTTAACCCCCTGTCATAGTTACAGCTGCCAAAGTTTTCTTCAGTATGGCATGTTGACACATTATTTAATTCACTGCTTCCTTTGAAGTACAGAAGGTCTTCTGAATTTGTGAGGTGCCATTTGTCTGCAGTTAGTCTTATTTTCTGTGTGGTAGAAACACTACTAAGAATGTTCTTACCTATTTCTACCTACTCTAGGATACTCCCAACTGTCTCTTCTAGCATTTTTCAAGTTTCAGCTTTGAGGAAGAGAAGAAATTGTTGCCTATATACTCACTGATGATCCCTCCTGACATGACTGGATAGAGAATTGATTCAGATGGGTGAATAAATGACCCTGGGTAAATTAGTGGGTAACAAATGAAAGTCATTGTCTTAGTGAGGGGTTTATTGCTGTGAACAGACACCATGACCAAGGCAAGTCTTATAAGGACAGCTTATTGGGGCTGGGAATGGGGTGCTCCTATGACAGCCTGACCATGTTTTTGGGAGGATTGTGGAAGGACTCTGAAAGTTTGAGCTAGAGGAGCTGTTGGATGTTAAGAGCTCTGTAGGTTGTTCTGTAGGAGCTTGGAAGATAATGTTGAGAACAGTGCAAATTATTGAGGCCTGACTTGTGAAATTTCAGAGGGAAGATTAATGACTCTTATCAGGGCCATTGTTTTGATTGTGAAGATTCTATAGTTTTGGTTAGCTGGGGCTGAAGAATCAACTGTGAGAAACCAGAACTACTAAAGCTAAACCTTTGCATTACTGGGATAATTGATGCTGGGTCAGTTATACTGGCTGGTTTTGTGTGTCAACTTGACACAAGCTGGAGTTATCACAGAAAAAGGAAACTCCCCTGAGGAAGTACCTCCCTGAGAACCAGCTGTAAGGCATTTTCTCAATTAGTGATCAAAGGTTGGAGGGCCATTGTGGGTGGTGCCACCCCTGGACTGGTAGTCCTTTGTTCTATAAGAAAGCAAACTGAGCTGGCCAGGAGAAGCAGTCCAATAAGCAGGATCCCTCCATAGGCTCTGCATTGGCTCTTGCCTCCAAGTTCCTGCCCTGTGTGAGTTCCAGTCTTGACTTCCTTTGGTGACGAAGAACAATGTGGAAGTGTAAGCTGAATAAACCCTTTCGTCTCCAGCTTGCTTCTTGGTCATGATGCTTGTACAGGAATAGAAACCCTGACTAAGACTGTCATGAACCTGGGAAATGAAGTTGAAGGACAGTGGAAAATTGGTAGGCATGGAGAATAGAAGGTGGGAGAAAGCTCTTTGAATATGAAACCATCAAATAAAAAACTATTAAAGAAAAACTTGAAAATAGTTAGAATTAATATGTTTTGTTTAAAATAGTTGCACAAGCAATAACTTTTTAAATATTTTTATTCTTTGCAATTCCTATTCTAGTCTGTTCCCTTAGAAGATGATCCATTTAGAGATAGTACTCAATTTCTTATTCTCATCTCTTTGACAAGTAATGCCTTTCTATTGACTGTTGGCTATTGGGGAGGAGAGAAAGAGAGGAAGAGGAGGAGGAGGAGGAGGAGGAGGAGGAAGAAGAGGGAGAAGAAGAAGAAGAAGAAGAAGAAGAAGAAGAAGAAGAAGAAGAAGAAGAAGAAGAAGAAGAAGGGTGAGAAGGGTGGCGGCAGCAGGCAGCAGTGATGGCGGCAGCGGTAGCAGCAGTGGCGGTGGTGGCAGCTGGTCCAGCAGAAGGGCCATCAGCAGTAGAACCAAGAAGCCACATCAGAACTCTGTCTCCTGCCAGTCAGTTACGAGAGTCTCTCCTCCATCTTGGATCTCAGGCACCAGAAAGATCAGACAGACAGACAGATGTACGCAAATATAACCCAAGGCTAACATCACGGGGGGGGGGGGGGTCTAAGCCCGACGGGCGTTGGCCTGCACCCAGGCCCAGGGATGTTCAGGGGGTCATCAGTGTGCAAACCCAGCCAGGAGGTTGATTGCCCGGCCTGGCGCTCGCTCCAACATTTTGACTACGGGACACCAGAGAGTTCTAGCAGGCAAAGTTAGCTAAGAGTCATAGCCTGAGGCTAACATGGTGGGGGGTCTAAGACAGACAGGTCTTGGACTGACCCCAGGCCCTGGGCTGCTTGGTGGACCATCTGTGTGCCAACCCAGCCAGGAGGTTGTTAGCCCAGCAGACTCTCCTGGCACTTTCAGGGAGCGCATGCAAGTAGCCATCCTGGCCACCTGACAGAACCAATTAATAGTCATAGCCCGAGGGGAACTTTGCTCGGGCCTTAGCCTGCCAGGCTTTTGCCTAGTTAGACTCTGGGCCTCAGCAGCTAGGCTAGCCTTGTGTGCATCAACCCGGTTGGGAGATAGGCTGCCCAGCAGAGTGACCTGCACTCTAAAAATGTCCCGCAGCAGCATAGACCATCAGCACTCACTGAAGGAGCAAACGGGCACTGCCTGGTTCACACAGACAACCTGGGGCAAGACACACTAGGGCTGCAGGGACACGCAAGAGGAGGACAGCACATCAGCAATCTGTAACAGGGGAAACCCAGCCATCCAGTGTTGCAGAAAGAGCCATATAGCCTCACAGGAGGCACAAATACCAGCCAGAGACAAGACCAACTAATGCCAGAAATAACAAGATGGCAAAGGGCAAATGCAGGAACTCTACTAACAGAAACCTAGGCAATATAGCAGCATCTGAACCAAACTCCCCAACATCAGCAAGTCCTGATTACACAAACACACCAGAAAAACAAGATTTGGATTTAAAATCACTGTTCATGATGCTGCTAGAAGAAAACAAAAAGGGCATAAATGAATCTCTTAAAGAAATACAGGGGAACATGAATAAGCTAGAAACCTGTATAATGGAAACACAAAAATCACTTAAAGAAATTCAGGAGAATAAGGCTCAAGAGATAGAAGCCAATAAAGAAGAAACACAAAACAAAACTTAAAGAAATGCAGGAGAAAGTGAGTCAAACAGCAGAAGTCATGAAAGAGGAAACACAAAAATCTCTTAAAGAAGTACAAGAAAACACAAACAAGCAAGTGAAGGAGCTAAGCAAAAGCATCCAGCATCTAAAATCAGAAGTAGAAACAACTAAGAAATCACAAAGGGAGACAACTTTGGAGATAGAATACCTTGAGAAGAAATCAGGGGCCATAGATGCAAATATCAACAACAGAATACAAGAGATGGAAGAAAGAATCTCAGATGCTGAAGATAGCATAGAAACCATTGACTCAACAGTCAAAGAAAATGCAAAATGCAAAAAGCTTGTATCCCAGAACATCCAGGAAATCCAGGACACAATGAGAAGACCAAACCTAAGGATTATAGGTATAGATGAGAGTGAAGATTTACAGCTGAAAGGGCCAGCAAATATCTTCAACAAAATTATGGAAGAAAACTTTCCCAACTTAAAGAGAGAGATGCCTATGAATATACAAGAAGCCTACAGAACTCCAAACAGACTGGACCTGAACAGAAATACCTCTTGTCATATAATAATCAAAACCCCTAATGTAATAAACAAAGAAAGAATATTAAAGGCAGTAAGAGAAAAAGGCCAAGTAACATATAAAGGAAGACCTATCATAATCACACCAGACTTCTCACCAGAGACCATGAAAGCTACAAGATCCTGAGTAGATCTCATGCAGACTCTAAGAGAACACAAATGTCAGCCAAGACTACTATACCCAGCAAAACTCTCAATCACAATAGATGAAGAAACCAAGATATTCCATGACAAAACCAAATTTACGCAATATCTTTCTACAAACCCAGCTCTACAAAGAATAATAGGAGGAAAACTCCAATACAAGGAGGGAAACAAAACCCTGGAAAAAGCAAGACAGTTACCTTCTTTCATCAAACCCAAAAGAACATAACCACTCAAATATAAAAATAACATCAAAAATGACAGGAAGTAATAATCACTACTCCTTAATATCTCTTAACGTTAATGGACTCAACTCCCCAATAAGAAGACATAGACTAACAGACTAGATAAGGAAACAGGATCCTACATTTTGCTGCATACAGGAAACATACCTCATTGTCAAAGACTAAAACTACCTTAGAGTAAAAGGCTGGAAGACAATTTTGCAAGCCAATGGTCTCAGAAACGAGCCATTCTAATATCAGATAAAATTGACTTTCAACCTAAAGTCATTAAAAGAGATACAGAAGGACACTTTTTGCTGGTCAAAGGAAAAATCCACCAAGAAGAACTTTCAATTCTTAACATCTATGCACCAAATGCAAGGGCACCCTCATTCGTAAAAGAAACTTTACTAAAGCTCAAAGCACACATTTCACCCAACACAATAATTGTGGGTGACTTCAACACTCCACTCTCCTCAATGGACCGATCAGGAAAACAGAAACTAAACAGAGACACAATAAAACTAATTGAAGCTTTGGACCAATTGGACTTGACTGATATTTATAGAACATTTCACCCTAAAACAAAAGAATATACCTTTTTCTCAGCACCTCATGGTACCTTCTCCAAAATCGACCATATAATTGTTCACAAGACAGTCAGTCCTCAACAAATATAAAAAGATCAAACTAATCCCATGCCTCCTATGAGGAAAACTCATAACCCTGATTGCCTCCAAAAAGAAAATGGAGAGAGCATACACTAGCAGCTTAACGACACACCTGAAAGCCCTGGAACAAAAAGAAGCCAATTCACCCAGGAGGAGAGGAAGACAGGAAATGATCAAACTCAGGGCTGAAATCAGTCAAGTGGAAAGAAAGAGAACCATACAAAGAATCAATGAATCCAGAAGCTGTTTTTTTTTTTTTGAGAAAATCAACAAGATAGATAGACCCTTAGCCAAACTGACCAAAGGGCACAGAGAAAGTATCCAAATTAACAAACTTAGAAATGAAAAGGGAGATATAACAACGGAAACTGAGAAAATCCAAAAAATCATCAGATCCTACTACAAGAGCCTATACTCAACACAACTGGAGAATCTGGAGGAAATGGACAATTTCCTAGACAGATACCCAATACCAAAATTAAATCAGGATCAAATAGATCATCTAAAGAGTCCCATAACCCCTAAAGATATAGAAGGGGTCATAGAAAGCCTTCCAACCAAAAAAAAGCACAGGACCAGATGGCTTCAGTGCAGAATTCTATCAGAACTTCAAAGAAGATCTAACACCAATACTCTTCAAACTATTCCACAAACTAGAAACAGAAGGAACACTACCCAATTCCTTCTACGAAGCCACAATTACACTGATACCAAAACCACACAAAGATCCAACAAAGAAAGAGAACTTCAGACCAATTTCCCTTATGAACATCGATGCAAAAATACTCAATAAAATTCTTGCCAACCGAATCCAAGAACACACGAAAACGATCATTCATCATGATCAAGTAGGCTTTATTCCAGGGATGCAGGGTTGGTTCAATATACAGAAATCCATCAATGCAATTCACTACATAAACAAACTCAAAGAAAAAACCCACATGGTCATTTCATTGGATGCTGAAAAAGCATTTGACAAAATTTCACGATTAAAGTCTTGGAAAGAACAGGAATTCAAGGCCCATACCTAAATATAGTAAAAGCAATATACAGCAAACCGGTAGCCAGCATCAAACTAAATGGAGAGAAACTTGAAGCAATCCCACTAAAATCAGGGACTAGACAGGGCTGCCCCCTTTCTCTCTTATCTTTTCAATATTGTACTTGAGGGACTAGCTCAGGCAATTAGACAACATAAGGAGGCCAAAGGGATACAAATTGGAAAGAAAGAAGTCAAACTATCATTATTTGCAGATGATATGATAGTCTACCTAAGTGACCCAAAAAACTCCACTAGAGAAATCCTACAGCTGATAAACAACTTCAGCAAAGTGGCAGGTTATAAAATCAACTCAAGCAAATCAGCAGCCTTCCTATACTCAAAGGATAAGCAGGCCGAGAAAGAAATTAGGGAACTGACACCCTTCACAATAGCTACAAACAGTATAAAGTACCTTGGGGTGACTCTTACCAAACACATGAAAGATCTTTATGACAAGAACTTCAAGACTCGGAAGAAGGAAATGGAAGAAGACCTCAAAAAATGGAAAAATCTCCCATGCTCATGGTTTGGCTGGATTAATATAGGTAAATTGGCCATTTTGCCAAAAGCAATATACAGATTCAATGCAATACCCATCAAAATCCCAACTCAATTCTTCACAGAGTTAGAAAGAGCAATTCTCAAATTCATCTGGAACAACAAAAAACACAGGATAGCTAAAACTATTCTCAACAACAAAAGAAATTCTGGGGGAATCAGTATCCCTGACCTCAAGCAATATTACTGAGCAATAGTGTTAAAAACTGCATGGTATTGGTACAGGGACAGGCAGGCAGATTAATGGAACAGGATTGAAGATCCAGAAATGAACCCACACACCTATGGCCACTTGATCCTCAACAAAGGGGCTGAAAACATCCAATGGAAAAAAGATAGCCTTTTCAACAAATGGTGCTGGTTCAACTGGAGGTCAGCATGCAAAAGAATGCGAATTGACCCATCCTTGTTTCCTTGTACTAAGCTCAACTCCAAATGGATCAAGGACCTCCACATAAAGCCAGATACTCTGAAGCTAATAGAAAAGAAACTGGAGAAGACCCTTGAGGACATTGGTACAGGGGGAAAGTTCCTGAATACAACACCAATAGCTTATGCTCTAAGATAAAAAATTGACAAATGGGACCTCATAAAATTACAAAGTTTCTGTAAAGCAAAGGACACCATCAAAAGGACAAATGGGCAACCAACAAATTGGGAAAAGATCTTCACTAACCCTATATCAGATAGAGGGCTAATATCCAATATATACAAATAATTCAAGAAGTTAGACCCCAGAAAACCAAATAGCCCTATTAAAAATGGGGTACAGAGTTAAACAAAGAATTCTCACCTGAAGAACTTCGGATGGCCGAGAAACATCTTAAAAAATGATCAACTTCACTAGTCATCAGGGAAATGCAAATCAAAACAACCCTGAGATTTCACCTTACACCAGTCAGAATGGCTATGATTAAAAACTCAGGAGACAGCAGGTGTTGGCGAGATTGTGGAGAAAGAGGAACACTCCTCCACTGCTGGTGGGGTTGCAAATTAGTACAACCACTCTGGAAATCAGTCTGGTGGTTCCTCAGAAAACTGGGCATGTCACTTCTGAAAGATCCTGCTATACTACTCCTCGGCATATAACCAGAGGATTCCCCAGCATGTAATAAGGATATATGCTCCACTATGTTCATAGCAGCCCTATTTATAATAGCCAGAAGCTGGAAAGAAACCAGGTATCCCTCAACAGAAGAATTGATGCAAAAAATGTGGTATAAATACACAATGGAGTACTATTCAGCCATTAGAAACAATGAATTCATGAAATTCTTAGGCAAATGGATGGAGCTGGAGAACATCATACTAAATGAGGTAGCCCAGTCTCAAAAGATCAATCATGGTATGTACTCACTGATAAGTGGATATTAGCCTGGAAAACTGGAATACCCAAAACATAATCCACACATCAAATGACGTACAAGAAGAATGGAGGAGTGGCCCTTGGTTCTGGAAAGACTCAGTGTAGCAGTATATGACAAAACCAGAACAGGGAAGTGGGAAGGGATGGGTGGGAGAACAGAGGGAGGGAAGGGGGCTTATGTGACTTTTGGGGAGTGGGGGACCAGAAAAGAGGAAATCATTTTAAATGTTAATAAAAAATATATCGAATAAAATTAAAGAAAAAAAAGAATTTGACCAAAATTGACAACCACTAAAAAAATAAATAAAAATAAAAATAAAAATAAATAAATAAATAAATAAATTTTTTAAAAAAGAAGAAAAAGAAGAAGAAGAAGAGAGAAAGAGAGAGAGATTAGATCTGTGGGCATACACATATGGATATTTAGATTGCAATTTGACAATATGACAATTTAGCAAAATAACAGTAGCAGGTTCCACCCTAGGCTCCTGACTATGGCCATGGTCACGGCCGTTTTGTTGGTCAGCATTATAGTGGTAGACATCACATTCTCTCTTGATAAGAAGGCCTCAAATCTCATCAGAATGCAGTTACTTACCTCATCACAGTCCTGCAGCTACCGTACCAGGCACCCTTTTCCTAATAACCGAACTCAGTATTGGTAGAGTGCAGGGTATGGTCTTGGGTGGGAACCATTGGTGCCTTTTCACCCGAGCATCCTTCACAGCACCATCTGACACCAGGAAAGTTAGCCTGTGAGGAGGAAGCTTCCTGGTCTGTTTAAAGTTGATTTACTATTTTAGCAGGCAAAGCGTATTGGACATCACAAACAGGGTCCTGTAGGGTTCTTTTATTTCCTGGCAACATGCCATTTGACATGTTAATTGTCATGGGAACGCCTCTCTGAAGTGATGTCAGGATTTTGGGTGATGGAATTTTCCATAGTAGATTCTAATATCTTTGTCATTCTCTTCAGTCATATTTTTTTTCATATTTTTATTAGATATATTTTTTACTTACATTTCCAAAGGTTTCCCCTTTTCTAGCCCCCCACTCCCTGAAAGTCCCATAAGCCCCCTTTTCTCCCCCTGTCCTCCCACCCACCCCTTCCCACTTCCCCGTTCTGGTTTTGTCCTATACTGCTTCACTGAGTCTTTCTAGAACAAGGGGCCACTCCTCCGTTCTTCTTGTACCTCATTTGATGTGTGGATTATGTTTTGTGTATTCCAGTTTTCTAGGTTAATATCCACTTATTAGTGAGTGCATACCATGATTCATCTTTTGAGTCTGGGTTACCTCACTTAGTACGATGCAAAAAAATGTATATATACACAATTGGTATATATACACAATGGAGCCATTACAAATATATATATAATTATATATAAATTATATATACAATTATATATAAATGTGGTATATATACACAATTCAGCCATTAGAAACAATGAATTCATGAAATTCTCTTCGGTCATATTTTTCCTCAGAGGAGCAAATGCCTATTATCCGTGCAGTGATAAAGAGTGCATCAACTTACACTGGAGAAGGAAAATTATTGATTTCCTTTTCACCTGGTTTTTAACCTGAAGCATAGAAAGTAAGTAGTACATTCTCCCCCCCACCCCGCAACCCCCCAACCCCCACTAAAACAGCCACTGACTTAATTAACTGGAAGACTATAAGCAACTTTGCCTCTCCAACTAGAAATTCAGGCCTGCAGTAGAGGTAGAAGTCTTTACTTTGTGCAATTGAAGCTTGCTTTCAGAGGAAGGGGGCTGTTACCTCGGAAACCTCTTTCGTATACCCTTGATTTTCATATGGGCTCTTTATCGTGGTATTGATGAGAGGTACTTCATCAGTGAAGACAAAGCCTGTTGAAACTGGTATTCCCTGGCTTGGCTTGTGCAATTCCTCGGCATTAGTATCCTGGTGTTGGGCTCTTCACTGTGGGGAATGCATTATTGTTTACTGTTAATGTTTTATCCTGTCCTCAAGATGAATACAGACATCCTGAAGGAACCTCTCTGTCACATGTCCAGAACAGTTTGTAGAATGCAGTACCTACCTGGCAGGCAAGCAGTGAATGAATGGGCGAGAGTGAATAACTTAGTCAAGTGGAAGGAAGGGACCCAATGGAATAGGTGGGCTAAAGACTTATTTTACCAGGAAGGTTGAGGCAGTCTCTAGACAAAGGCTTGCCAACTCAAATACTTCTAAAATGAAAGTATTAATTGTAAATAGGTAGGGAAAGAAATAGGCACTGCTAAGGCTACTGGAGAACCAGGAAATGTATCGGTATCTTAAAATGCTCATGAAATTTCCAACATTGCTGGAGTCCAAACAAACACAGCTTGGTGCTATATTTGGTTCCTGGGGGCCTTGTGCTCTGTGCACTGGCCAACCTCTGTAGAACTACGTGAGAGGAATGACCTTGTGTGCCATTATGGAGGCAAAATATAAACTCAAATAAATAAAACCTAGAAAGGAAGGCACCTGAAACTTTGAATAGCTATTGATGTAGAAGGTCAACAGGAAACAGAACTCGGGCCCCTGGATATTGAACCTGATAGAGACATCAGGGTGTTTATCAATAATTAACTTGATATTTTCAGGAGAACAATGTCTAATGTGATCCTAAGTGTTCACTATAAATCAATAGTTAGTTTTCAAGCAGCATATCTCTGCCTTCTAGAGGGAACCTCCTTTGTCTGCAGTTGGACTCCTTTCAGGAAATGAGATCATTACAGAAATTGAATGTATTTCTAACTTTTTAAGGCAAAAAAGACAAAGTTACAAAATCTTATGTCTATCTAGACTCTTAGCACATAGTACTGTTTATTGATTAGCCTATTTTAAAGACTTTGCTAAGAGCCTTATTTTGGAAACAAACATGAAGGTATACAGATTTAAGCTATAGGGGCCTTCTGTTTAAAAGACATGCTTCACTCTGCAAAGCTGTGTTGACCTTAGGCTGTTCAGTGTCCCTCCACATGCAAAAGGCATTTTGAAACCCCGTTTCTTCTGCTTGAATGTGATTTTCCAACTTCATTGGGCCAAGTAATAGTTGCTTGGCTATCTGATTTCCCATTCCTTAAATGTAGCCTGGCTTCCAAAATAAATGTACTTAGAAATAAATTATGTTAGTTACAAGGAGTATTTCTGCTTATCTCTCGAGATATCTTTGATTTCCTGGATTGTCCCAAGACTTGTATGAAACCATATCCCTCTCCTGCACTTCTTTCCAGGAACCAAGAATAATCAGTGTTTTGGATGTGTTTGAATTCTCTCCTTCTTTGATTTATTTTTATTCCTTGTTTAGATATTGATGTTAAAGCATACATCTTCAGAGATTTAGAGCCATGTAATATAAATATATAAATATAACATCAGAATCAAATAATTAAAGAAAACACGAATATTTTAATTTAACAAAAGTTTATTGGAAGCCTACCATCATCCCACTCTGCTTGTCTTCCATTTCTGAGGCATCCATAGGAAACATTGACACAGGAACACTATTGGGAATACCTTATTACACCGTCACACAGGCCTTTTTTTTTTTTCAGTTAAGTAATGTGTAATTACAATATACTTCCCATTCTCCCATTCTTTTAACACAAGTTGCTCCATATTTTCAGTTTTATTTTCAATACTGTGAAGGAGAAACAAAGCACTTCCATCAGCATATGAATACGAACACAAGCGCGCGAGCACACACATACACAGATACACACACACACACACACACTGCTATTTAGATGCTCTTTACTGTGTGAACGAGTGGCATGGGAGGGAGGACAATTGTCTCATTTTAACAATCTCTCAGCAAGTGCTAATTGGCAGGATTTTATAGTATTCCTCAAGCTTTATTTGTGTGTTTAGAAAACTACATTCCAGGGTAGCCCTGTTCCTCCAGAGTTCAAACCTGGAAACTATTAACAGAAATGCTGAGCTTGGCTGTCCTGGGGGTGAAGGGAGAAGGGGTGTTTCTTAGGCGCTAAATATAGATTTACAGAGTTGATGTTGTGCAGGAGCAGATAACTGGAAAGAAAAATGAAGGCTGAGAGAAACCCTGCAAACAGCTCATGTTTTCTATTATGCACAACCCAGCACATGACATGGAGCTATCGAATCAAAGCAAAAAGGCCTGGTGGCTTGATCAGGCTACATGCTTCAACCACAACACAATGGAGTGAGTTTCTAATGCATCTTTCTTGTAAGGCAGTTAGGACCCAGAGAGAGAGAGAGACGGTCCTGTGAGTAACATACGGGAACTAGGGCAAAGGGCTTCAATTCAGAGATTCAGTAGATGCACCAGCTTCTCACGTGACTGCTTTTATCCTCTTTCTTATTTTGTTCATCCTTTATCCTCCCTCTTCTCTATGCAAATGGATGGTTCAGAAATTATTCTCTCAGACTTTCAGAGTTTCCATGTCTACTTGCATGCTCCGAGGTTTCCTTCGGTTTTCATCTTGTTATTGGGTTCAGGCATAGACGTAGAGGATTCTGGGAAAAAAATGGTTGTGCAGAATCTGTCGGTGTGTTAACTCCAGTGTGGTGGAAGCTGAAGGACATGCTGCCAGTATTCACAGGATTTCCTCTGCTATATTAATGTGAGAAGAAACATAGGCTATACTGAAATTAAAAGGTGTCTCTACTAATGCCTTCAACTGCGGGTTTTTTTTTGTTTTTGTTTTTGTTTTTTTATTCTTTGTTTGTTGGTTTTGTTTTGTTTTATGCTACGAAAATGTTACTTCTGGAGTGAATCTCTAGGAAGAGAAAAGTCATGTAATGCTTGATTAATATGTTTTGTATTTTCTGTTTGTATTTTCCTTCTTGCACTATTCCCAGGAGATCAAGACAGCATGTATAGATGGCAGCACTCCAGAAGTCACTAGCTTTTCTTTGTCGTCTAACTTCAGAGCAATGCCATAGAAGGGCAATTATCTCAGGTGTAGGGGCTGAGGAAGAAGCACTGAGTTAACAGTTCTAGTAGTGTTTCCTTTGTTCCCCATCCTGCTTTCTTCCTTTCTGTCTCTGTCTCTATACCTTTCTTCTAACCTGATGTGCTTGTTTTATGATATCCAAGTCATCTTAGCAAGAACAAAATGAGGACTTGGACCAGCCATTTTAGCTGTCCCTAGCTTCAGTTAAAAGGAGTCCCAGGTTAGGAAAGCAGTGAACAGATTACAGATGGGAATTTAAATTGTCAAATTTGTAAATATCATTCCCACCTTTCGACTCACACATGTGTTTAGGGCAACATCTATCAGGATATTTAATATAAACCTGAACACAGGGAATAAAGATGAAGACAGACTTTAAACTATTACTTATAAGACTGAAGCTCTAGAAATTTAAAATATCAGGTTTGTATTCAAGTGTTGTGAACTCTGGGTTGTTGTTGTTGTTGTTCTGAGGAGTTATAGTGTTTAGTGTTTTCTTTAACTTCATGGAACATCTGCTAGCCATCTTCACAGTGATAATGTACTGGGGGAGAATGTTCCTTCCTTTTGGCATGGCATTCAGTTGGAATAAGAGAAAAGACTGTGTTCTGAGTCTGTAGAGCCTTATTTTCCTTGCATATGCATGTTTAATTTTTAGATTTCTGTCTGTGTGGGTCTTTTGCCATCACTCCTGGGAGCATCCAGATTAAGATATGAGAAGGCAGTGTGCTACAACCTGGCTGTGTTTGGACATTCCTTCCCCTGCCCCTAACTTACTACAGGGTATCAGTTACTGAACCGGAAGTGATGGTACAAAGCAGGGGCCAAGGAGGAAAGATAAAGCACTTTGATTTTCCAGTTCTTCCTGCAAGCCTGTTGTGGCTTACTTAAGCATTATTGAGGATGAAGAGCTGTCAAGCCGAGTTTTACAAGGGCATTGCAAAAACAAGCATAAAATATCACTGTGTACTTTAGAACTGAACTGGATGTCTGACTGTGCATGTAGAGTCCTAGATAAGTGTAAGGCACACAACTGCAAAGATGTAGTTAAGGGTAAGTCCTGCTAATATTTTCTAAAGTTTATTTATAAGAAATATTATAATACTCCAGGATAAACTTTCTTATTGTGTCATAGCAGATATGTGAATGGCACATATCAGTGTAATAATCTATCTCAGGGGGTCCTACAGCCTCAATTAAATGTACATTCAGTTCAGACATTGTGCAGCCAGCTCTCACTCTCTAAGGACCAGTGTTATTTCGTGGTATGGCAGTCTGTGAGTTGTGCATCCCGTCTAATTGCCCAGGAGCTGTCTTCTGACTTCTAGACAGAGGTTAACCTTGAGAAGTAAAGTTATGTTTGTTAAATCCAAGCGTCGTGATCTCTGGGATGTATTAGCAATAATCTTCCTGCCCATTGCACAAATATCTCCCCGTGAATGCCAGTGATCATAGTGTGAACATGCTCCTTGCACAGGCTCCAGGTCCATGCTTTTGCTGGAAACTATACTTCTTGCCTGGGTCTGAACCCTTGCTCTTGCTGTTAATGTTATCACGGTGTTACAATAAATGGAATTAGAAGTTAAAATGCACCAGCTCAGCACATTGCCTATAAAGCATGCTTTTTTTTGAGAGTTACTCCTGTCAGTTTTATTTTAAACAACAGGAACATGAATGCATGAATAGACAGGTTGAAAACTTCTAGAAGATTTACATTCTAAGCCCTTCTCCATATCATTTGAATTGGGAAATTCTTTAGATCACCCAGCATCTAGAGTTACTGAGGAATGTTATCAAATGTTTTCTTTGTTTGTTTTCTTAAAGAAATCCCTACTTACATGTGTCATGTGCACATGAACCCATACATATGCTTTATGTTCTTAAACATTTTACTTATTTTTAGGTTACATGAATGAGTGTTTTGTGCATGACATGGGCCTAGTGTGTGTAAAGATCAAGAGAGGGCATTGGGTCGTTTGAAACATAACTTTCAGATAGTTATAAGCCATCATGTGGGTGCTGAGAACCAAACCTAGTTCCCGTGTAAGAATATTAAGTGCTCTAACCACTGAGCAGTGCTCTAGCACCCATAGATTTTATAATTTTTGAAGATACAATGGAAGTATTTAGTCATTCTCTCAAGAAATATAAGAAAGATATATACTTTTTCAGTAAATTTAGTTTTATTATGAAAAATAATTAAATTATTGCTAAGAGTAAGTTTTCTGATATATAGAAATTGCTACATGTTTGATTTTTAAAATGTCAAGCTTAATAACAGTAAGGTGTCCTGTAATTTGGCTGGGTTTGGTAGCACACCTTGGACAGACATATCAGCACAGAGAGGCAACAAGATGGAAATTTTGAAGCCAAGAAGGGATCCATAGTGAAACTCTGTATCAAAGTAGAAAACAAAAATCAATTGCCCTAAATTTCACACATAGAAATTTAGAAAGAAAAAACCTGTAGTGGTCATTTTAAATCTCAGCTTGTCACAATTTAGACTCACCTGTAAATTGACTCATAACAGAATAATTGTCTTCATCTGTATCAATTTTGCCTGTGGTAGATTCTCCTGATGACTAGAGATTTTCTCAACTGTTAAATGATTTAGGAAGATCCAACCCATTATGGATGGCTATGTTACCTTGCAGGGGTCTTGAACTACACAAGGAAGGAGAAAACTGAAACCAAACAAGCAGTTAGGTTGGTTTGCTTGACTCTCTCATTCAACTCTGTGGACTTAATGTGACTATCTACTTAAATTCCTGTCTTGTCTTCTCCAAAACGATGGAGTATAATTTGTAATCCAAATAAGCTGCTTCCCACTCCCCACCTTTGAAAGCATCTTTTGTCCAGGTATTTCCATCACAGCAGGAGAAATGAAGCTAGAACAATAACTGGCTCATGGCTACAATGTTGCCTCCTACCACTCAACAACATAATGCACTCATGATTGTGTCATGTTATTGTTACTCAGCTGCCACTAAAAACTCATATTGTATAAATATCATGAATTGTGACTAACTTGATATGATCATGTTTAATTTATATTAATGAAAAGGTAGTAGAGAGAGGGGCTACAAAGGTGACTCAGTCAGTAAAGTGCTTGCTGTGCATCCTGAAGAACTTGAGTTTGCATCTCCATGCCTTACAAAATAAAACAAACAACAGCAGCAGCAGCAGCAGCAGCAACAACAACAACAACAACAACAACAAAAAGCTGGACGTGGCAGCAATTAATTTCAATTTGGAACTAGGGAATGCAGAGATGGGAATATCTCTGTGCTTTAGAAAAACTACTCTGGATGATCTGTGAGTTCCAAGTTCAATGAGAGACTCTGTCTTAGAGAATAAGGTGGAGAGCAACAGAGGAAGATCCCTGCTATTGACTCCACACACATGTGCACACATGCACATGCATACCTTAAAAGAAACACCTATCCATATCACATGCATGCACAAATGTACATATTACCATGTGGAAATACAAGGGAAACTGAAATGCTCTGTTTTCCCTTAGAGAATTTGAGAACATGGACACATGCCCAAATATACAAAGAGAGGAATTTGATGTCATGGTGTGGAGTGGCACCTTTCAATTCCATCTAGAGTGTGCTTGTAGCTGAGTGGCTCAGGAAAGGTGAGCAGGCTAGTGAAAGGGCCATTGTTAAATCACCACATGTCAGGGTTAGAAGGAATTACATTTGCCTCTATTCTCATCTACCATTGAATTCAGAAATCCATTGAATTGTGCCCATGACTGACTCTGCCTGAATACTCAGGAGGAAAGTGCAGTTGGTTCAGAAGACTACTGCTATTGATTAAAATGACTATGTCTTCTCCAAAATTTGTATTATAATTGTATCTTATTTTCAATGTGAATAAAGGGAATGGCCATCAAGACAGATAAGGCCCCACCATGTTATAACTCAGAACTTGCCATTTATAGCAACTAGGGATATTCTTGGAAACACAGAGCAGTCCCCAACAACTGGTCACTCTGGGTCATTCTGCCAACACTCTGAGCTTGGAATTCACTTCTTTATCAATTATCCAACTCGATGTTTGTTCCAGTAGCACAAATAAAAACAATTTATAATTCTAGTTGTGGATGGCTCTGTTTGTATAATCCTTTCCAAGTTCTCCTGAGTGTTTATTCTTTGTTTCTTTCATTGATAATATTATTCATCCTCATACTAACAAATGTATCTTTTGGTTGGGCTGTGGCTGTAAATTTAGAGGCCAGATTGCATAGTTCTTTTCAGCACGATTTGGATACAATAAACTATAGGCTTCTGAGATGTGAGCAAAATTACATTATGGAGTTTTTAGTCCATTTTCCTTAAGAGGAAGCTGTATGAGCTAAGTATTCCATTATTGGGACCAGGTATTAACAGCAACAACATGAAGGAATATTAAGATGAGGTGGTGTATTGAAAAGCACTCAATTATATTTTCCCATTTGAATACAACACCAAGATAACGTTCTACCTTCTTATTATCAATGTCTATTCATATTAGTGCATGGCATCTTGGAATGTCTTCGTTAGAATAGTCTCCTCCCATTTCTCCTTTCAGTTCACCATCCTCTCTAGAATCACAGCTACGATTCCTTACACATCTCTCATTGCTTTGACTATGTGTAAAAAACCACTAGGTGCTCTATGTTAATTTCCTTTTTTGTTGGTCTAAGTATGAGTTTTTACTTATCCACCTGTGAATAGAGGAGTAATATCTTCTTTATCTTTATTCCATGTCTCACCCCCATTCATTTTGGGTTGGGTTGGCTGCCCTGCTGTTTTCACAGTCGATACTTATGAAGAGTTATCAAATCCCGTCAATAAATGAGTTTAAAAATCCTCTCACAGTACTTCTCCCTATCTTTATTAAATTATATCTTGTAAAACTTTTAATATTTCATTAGGGTTCTCCATCCAGTGTCCTGAGCTTGGAATTCACTTCTTTATCAATTATCCAACTCCGGTGTTTGTTCCAACAGCACAAATAAAAATAATTTTTAATTCTAGTTGTGGATGGCTCTGTTTGTATAATGATTTTAAAACCATGAAGATTTTAGCAAGATTACCAGTAACTTCAAACAAATAACTTGATTATTGTTTAAAAAAAAAAAAAACCTGTCATGCCCAGAAGTTGAAGATTTGTCCCTATTGCCAAAGACACCATGGACTCTTGACAAAGGATTTGAAGAATTTGAGCTGGAGCTGACCTGAAATTCGGCTCCTGGAGAACCATCTTTCATAGTACTCAAAGGTGCTTTGCAACATGCTAAGGGAGGAAAGAAATTAATAGCCCTACATATCAGGGACAACAATAAACAGGAATGAAGAACACAACAAAAGAACTCTAAAGTGCAAGAGTGTGACTTATACTGTGGCAGTAACTCACAGCTGTCCAATTGAACTCAGGCCCTGTTTTATCAGAAGGGAAATGATGCCTGGTACTAGAAACTCAGCCAACTACCAGGAGCTAGTGAAGTCATGGATCTTATAGGAAAATATTTGATTACCATGTTAGTAAGCCAGCATAATTACTAAATGCATTATAAAACTTACCTTTATAACTGTAGATAAATGTTGCCCTTGCCTCTGGTCAAAGAAGTCTACTGCACTAAGGAGATCAGTAAAGAAAATTACAGCTCACCATGATGAAGAGACTAGCAGATGGGGGACGAACAGCCCAGACATACACACTTACGACACTTGTATGTAAGATATTGAGGAAGGGGTGATGGAAAGATAGTAACCACCAGGAGATCTTCTGTGAATCTTGTCTTTCAGCTATGGCGAGGAAACTACACATATGAAACTTTAACAGCATGGGTGCCTACATAAGACCTGAACAATTCCAATGACAGTTGAGATTTCAACAAAGTTGAGGAAAATCTCATATGTCCCTAATCCTAGATAAAGAACTACTGATATTTAACAACTATTACAAGAAAGAGACTGTCCCTGGCTATCTATAACCTAGTGCTCAGTCCTAAAAACATACATACAGGCAACATCGAATGGGCTTAGCAGATATGTATAAGTAATAGTGATTGATAAGAAGAGGATTTTGTGAGTATGGGAGGGAGTTGGGGATGAACATGCGAGGGGAACGAGGGAGCAGATGAAGACCAGTTTGATGTACTTATGCTTTAAAAAAATAAAAAGGAATGAAAAACGGGCAGACTTTATGTTACATATGTCACTTGGCCTAACACTGGCCCACTGCCAGCTACAATTTTAAAATCCTGTAAATCAAAATAGTCTTACTATCGCTCTAATATTCTTCTGTAGAGCAAGTTCAGTTTTTGAGGAAAGGACTTTAGTGGTATTCAGGTAGAAAGAAAATAACAAACTTGGATCATATGGCACACAATCCTAATTAGACCTTGAAATCTTTTGCTCTAAGATTAGATGTGCCTTACTATCTATGAAGTGGAGGATTATGCAGCTCCATAAGAGACTCTGTCTGCAAAGGAGAAGACATTGACAGTCACCAAAAGTGTATATGCTTTTCTGTGTCTATTTTGGTTTTGCTCTTAGAGGCACTGGAAGGGAGGGAAAAGAATTGAAATAGTGCAGAAAACCAAGTGATCTATCCAAACTACACATCCAGCTTTACAGAAGCACGCTTGACTCTGCTCATTTTGTCAAGAACTCAAAGTGTTTCTACTTGAAGTCTTTTTGCAACAGATTATTCTGCCACCTGACATGGACCCTGACAAAGAGTGTCTGGTTCCTTCTATTAGTTTAAGATTTTGTTCCATCTGGAGAGACTGTTGTCATTCTCAGGATGACAGTTGATTATCTGAAGGGCACAGTGTTTTGGGAATAGTGCTTTCTGTTTTGAAGAGCTGTCCAGAAGAGGTAGACTCATTCAAGTCTACTAAGTGCTGGTCAGTCTGGTTCAGGGCAGTCATAGTAGGCAGGTGTAGCTTGCGTTGATGAATTCCTCCCCACATTCGAATGATTTGTACAAGTTCTATAAATGTAATAGCATTCTTTATTCAAAGTTGGAAATGTTCCTGCCAAATGGTGAAAACTTCACACAAGAAAAGTACAAACTGTGTGCATGTGGGAGTGTCCTTTCAGATATTCAAATCTTGAGGATTTATAAATATGGCATTATCTTGTTTCCAAAATGAAAGTTCTTAGTACATAATGACAACAGGAATTATTTTTGAGTTCAGGAAATTTGCCAATAATATTCTTCATCCTCCTCAAGTTATAGAGTCCCCAAGTGCTTAAGTGACTCAAATTATCAAAAACAAGGCACTTTGAATGGGAGAACTTTTATGGTATCCCTCAATCTGTAACCTATGGGTCTCCTTACTTATTCCTTAGAAGCACATGCACGCTCGTTTGACTGATGCTATGTGTGCTAGAGCGCCTTTGATAAACTTTCTTCCTAGTGTTTCAACAGTTAATCTGCCGAGCTGTATTGTGTTTTCATGTAAATCTACCCATGTTTTGTATGATGCATGATGCATATCTCATTGTGTTGCTACCTGTAGGAAACAGGTTTTCAGAAAAGTTAAATTAGCTGTGGGTATTTGTGTTTCTTGAAGTACAATTTGCTCCATGAGCTCAGAGTACATAGAAATAAATAAAAGGAACTATGGTCTAGGCATTATGTGACTTAAAGATGTCAATTAAAGTATAACTATCAGATTTGCATAATATCTTATTTGTTTAACGAAACTAGCTAACCTGATAAGCACAAGGTTTTATTATTAGAACAATCAGTCTCTAAAATAAGCAGGTATTTCTGAACAAAATGCAAGACAAAATATCAGAATGAAAAGTAATCTTCATCCTTCTTGTAACAGATCAGAAAAGGATCATATTGGTGGAGTTTTTTCTTATTTTTTTTCCCTGACATGCTGCTCTCCTTTCTAGAAGTGGTACTAAGTGTAAATACAACAACATATAAAAGCAACATTTTTATGATATTCTGTGCTTTGATTTA